>NC_068938.1:98204424-98374424 GCF_016801865.2 Culex pipiens pallens | reverse complement strand
CTAGAAGTTTCCCCAGCCAGCTTGCACAGGGGAAAATGTTTCTGAAAGGTTTTATCAAAATCAAATCAACAAACTTCCCCCCAAAACAACATGTGAGGTGAGAGATGTTTGATCCAATGGACCATGTCCAGCTTTCACGTTGTATATTGGGGGCTATATTTCTTAAAGGCCATCAGTCTGGTAGCTAATTTATTACGATAACCGGCGCGCCAATATCGATCGTGGTGAAGTTTCTAGACGGTTCATTCTCCTAGAGCTGGTTGAGACTGAAGACTGATTCACGCAACAATCGAAAAGTATTGATGCACTTGTTTCAAATAAATTTCGTTCAGTCTTAAACATATCAAAAATCAACTTCAATCAAACCAGCACAAATCAACTTTACAATTTCAGTACTGCAACCTTACCGGTGCTGCAAAAGAACAACAGATGTACTATTTCCAAGGAAAGGTATGCCAAGTGGCAATAAAATGCTTTCCCCAAACTGGTACGTTTGATGTGTTCATCCACCAAACCAGACATCACACAGAAGAGTGCTATCCATTTAGAGCGTAATAAAGCAATTCCTGAAATTCAGTACTCACGGTTCGAAACACACAGATCAACAGAACAGCACAGGTAAAAGATTGAATCCTGCCAACAGGCAGCTTTATCTTGCGTCGTAAAGCAAGCAAAACCCTTATTTTATTGAAATCAATATTCTTGCGAAAACTACTAGTTCAGGAACGGGGTCATCTGTGTGAACCCCAAAACAGCAAGCAACGTAAGCTGGAGCTGGAGTGAGCTATGAACAAGGAACAATCAGCTGAATTGCATGCATGCATAGTCAGGATGACGGCGGCGTGATGGAAGGATGGTGGCCTTTATTTTATTATGTTTGCGCATCAAGCTGCTTTCGGAACGTTGTGTTCAACACTGGTGTACGACTCTCAGAAGCGAGCTAGATTACTTCACCGAGGAAGGTTGGTATTAAAACTTTGCTTTTTTGGATTTTTTATTTTTAGAATAGTTATTCCCTTAAGCTTGGAACTATTTCCATCGTTCATACAAGATGGGTTCTGATCAACTAATAAAGCACGCATGGAAAAGATAAATAAAACTTACAATAGTAATTGAAATGAAAAAAATAATCAAAGGACTAAGGGTAAAATTTGCAAACAACACTCGATTATTCGAAGTTTTTAGAAAGATTGTGAACGTTGGATAAACGACTCGTGCTGATAAACAATAAATCCAAGATGGTGGCCAAAATGGTGGCGATGAAATGTTAAAAAATGCATTTGTAAATGTAACCCGCAATCAATGAATTAAAAAAAAAAACAAACAAAAAACGTATATCGAGTATACGAAACAATAAACAAGGATTCGCCTTCGGGAAGTCGCGTGTTTTAGCCTTTCTTACAAGTGTCGTTACAAAGTTTGTACAAAGTACACGTACGCGACTGCCAGTGGGTTAGAATATGACTGTATTTTTTCACAGCATGCAGTGTTTAGAAGTTTTACTTTATTTGAATATAGTAAAACTCTTTTTCTTTAATTTTACTTGCCATGAAGATATCTCCATTTGAATATTTCCAAACAATTAAATACACGCACTGCCCCAGTTTTGATTCGTTCAGCTGCCTCGGTTAAGCACGGCCAAGTGCTCAACTGAGGCACAGAGCTTATGGGACAATGTTTAGAAAATGCTCAAAATTTTCACAAAACTACGTATTTTTTTTATTTATTTCCGTTATTTACAACATTTCAGGGAATTTTGTGCAATAGGCTTACCAAAGAAACAAGTCGAAACTTCAAAATTTTGACAGCGGATCCTACCCAGACTGGTTCAGTGAGTGGGATAAGCTACAGTACATTGTTGTAATAACTTATTGGGATGATCTGGGACATCCAAGGCGGTTTTTGACCCCGGAACATATCCGCAAAGCTTCAGTGAGAATGGCAGACTCCTTTGCTGATGTGTTGGGATATTCTGGGACATTCAAGGACTCCCTGGAGTTATGATCTGTGGGTCTACCGCCGTAACAAGCAAGAAGTCGGTGGTTTTTGACCTTGGAACAGACCCGCATAGCTTCAGTGAGTATAGTATCGTCGACCTCTTGTTTCCCGAGCATGGGTAAATAACAAGGGAAATGCAAAATAATACCATTCAATGGTATCAATACCAAATTTTGGTTTTCGCGAGCCCTTGAAAAAATGTCTAAAGTGTAAGTTAATACTATTCTGTGGTATTATACCAAATTTTGGGATTGATTTGTTATTGGGCAAATTTTAAGAAAATGTCGAATTTTGACATACTGTTTCTTACTTACATACTTAAAAAAGCAAATCTACTCCAAATTAAAGCCAACTATTTTATTTTGGTCTAAAAAAGTCATTTAATGATCTTTATAAATTAGGGAATACCATACATTGGTATTGTAAAGATATTTTAAATAAACATATTATAAAATAATGGTGATTCAATAAAAAAATCTATTTAAAATGATGTTTAACATTCTTAAAAGTATGCTGATAAATTTGAAAATGATAAGAAAAACATTTATATATTCAAACGATTAACTTTACGACAACAATAGGTTAAACGTGAAAAATTTAAAATTTTAGAATGGATTTTACTTAACATTGTTTGCCTTTTTCGTCATAATCGATAAAAAAATAATGTCAATCTTTGTTAATTTGATAAAATAACAGTTTCAATACCAAAATGTTGGTATGCATGTGGTATTCGAACTTCGTTCTAAAATCCTTTTAATATTGGATTTGTGTTGAATCCTATTCAGCTGGAATCATGCATCCTCGAAAATCCCACGAAAAATGCCACGCTGCCTGGGCTATAGCCTTTCTCGTTCTGGTTTAGTTTGTTTCTTTTTCTTTGAATTTCCTGATATTTTTGCTTGAAGCTAAAACATGTTGATGCAGCAGCAGCTCGTTTTAAACAAGCGTTGATAGCTCAGTTGGTAAACGGGTAGCTAAATTGGTGTCTGCACCTTACCTGTCATGAGTTCGATTCCAGTATTCCTCTAGTTTTCTTTACCTGATATTTTTTGGCTCTCCAAAGCAAGACTTCGTTTTCCTGCCTGTTCGAAGGATTTAAATATAGCATCAAAATTCTACCCATTTCTCATTGCAATCCCATTAGCCAAATTAAATTTCAGCTGTAATCCTATAGAGCAGCGGTTCTCAACCTTTTCTTGGCTAGGTACCCCTTTTAGTTTTGCTTAAGCTGCTGGTACCCCTTAGTTTTTAAACATGAATTTTTTCGCTTATAGAGTTTTTTAAATTCCAAATATCGTTTTTTTTGTATGAGAAACATAAATTTTGGAGAAAAAAAATCTGTTTAAATGTTCTGTAACTGTAACTCGGGAGACATTGATAGAATTTAAACTAAATCTGGAATTTTCTTGGACCAATTTTTTTTTTTTTGCTTCCTGGGTGTTTTTGAAACCGCATTGACTCAGGGTTATTCAAAAACACTTAAAATAAAAAAAAATATTTTATTAAATATTAAAAAAAAATCGAAAAATATTGTTAATAGATTAAAGTTTGTGTCTACAATTGTTTTAAAACAAGTACTGGGTAGGCCATACAATGCCCATGTAGGGGAAAGTGGGGCAAGCTAAGGAAATGCTCGTTAAAATCCATTAAAAACGTTAAAAAAAATCTGTCGAATTTTTTGATAGTCATCTTATACCAGGTCTTGACTAAGACTTTGATAGAACAAGTTTCTAAAAAATCCAGTTTTTCACGATAAAAAATAGATTATAAAATTATTGATTTTCAGTACGTTTTACTCAACAAGTGGGGTAAGACGAACAACCCGTTGGGGCAAGAGGAACAATCCATATAATAGCATGTTATGTTGCTTACAATTCAGATTAGATTGTATTTGATACGTTTCTTTAATTTTTAGCTGTAATAATAATATTTTACTAATTATTTGATCGTTTTACGAAAAAATAATAATTTTTTGTAGATAAATGGTTTTTTCTTATAATATTGCTATATTTTGCATGAACATTTAACATTTTTTATCAGTTTTTAAGTACTTTTATGCATCAATATCCCAATAAAATATGTTTTTGCAGCAATCCGTTATTTGTTCCATTCTTAAAATCCATGTGATACACTTGCCCCACTTAAACAAGGTTTTTTAAAAGCTTTCAATAAAAAGCAACGAAATGATAAAACATACTTTATAATAGGTGCAAATCATTGGTAGGGACACTACTGATCCAGAAAAAATGCATTTTGATAAAATGAGCCTTAAAATGAATCCTAAGCCTTATTTTGTATTTTCCAAATATTATAATAAAACAAAGGTTTTGAAAAAAAAAACATTCATTCAATCTTATGCCCCGTGGCGTTTACGTTGTTTTGGCGGTTATGTGGTAGTAGAATCAACTAATTGCATTGCTAGCAACAATTCCTCATACTGGAAACATCAAAATTGTAAAAAATTACGGCCATACGAGCGATTGTTTCTCTTGCCCCACCTTCCCCTACTTTTCTACGATTCATTTTTTCTTTCCTGCTGAATTGAAAATATTGTAAATTTAACTAAAAAACTTTTTGATAAAGTTAAGTTTTCGAGTTGTAACTATTTTCAATTAAAAAATCAAATATTTTGCATCTCTAAAAAAATTCTTTACCAACATCTGGGGTGAATCGGAACTATAGTATGAATAGGGACAGAAGTTTTTAGAGCACTTCAAAGCTTGAAATTCGGAAAACGATGCACTTTTTCAGATGTTCTGTGTCTGTTCTATCCGAAACTATTAAAAATATCCAAATATTGTACAGTAACAAGGTTAAAACAGCTGTTCCACTGTTGTTGTTGAGGCCCCGTGGTGCGGTGGTTAGCGGCTTCGGCTGCCGATCCCTAAGTTGCTATGGAGCGCGGGCTCGATTCCCGCCTTATCCTCCTGGCCTTCTATCGGATGGGGAAGTAAAACGTCGGTCCATTTACGTAAAAGAGGTTTTGGGTGACTCACCACACATAACCTTCGGACGCCTAGAAATGAGCAGAAACTTGCAACAGAGACCACAAAAGACCCGGGGGGCCCGGGGGTCGTTAAGGTGGATTGCTTTGCTTTTTAGCAGTTCCGATTCGCCCCATGTGCCCCGTTTCGCCCCAGATGACGGTTCTGCTTCTTTGAACATTGAACATTTTAACCTTTTAAACAACACCACGATAATATTTCGAAAGAGTGTTTTGTTTGATAATTTTGAAGAAAAGTCTTGATCTTGAAATTGAAATAGAAAAATTTTGAAAAAAAAATCACTTAATCACACATTTTTTTGTAACATTGAAAATGAGATCCATATTTTCCAAGATAATGTCAATAAAAAAAATTAGGTACCTTATTGGGTAACATTACAATAACAACATTTTTTCCTAAGTTTAATTTTTGGCAAAACTAAAAGACAGGTCGAAAAAATAATGTTAAATAATGAAACTTTAGAATCTTTCACCAACCTATTGAATTTTTCTAAGAGATGGTAGTTTCTTTCTTTCTTTTCCAGATATGAGACAAAAATTTAAAGAAAAATAAGGACAATAATCTAAAAAAACGGTACACTTTATTTAAATTAATGAACTTTCTTATCGAATGCAAGCAATTTTTCTCATTTAAATATTTGCTATGTGTTTTGTCGATTTTTTTAAAATCATATTGTTGGCCAACAATTCGAAAAAAAATGTTTCTGGGAAAACCATATCGTAAACCTTGCCAAAGATTTGTGATCAGAACATGCCATCTCAATGTACAGATTTTCGAAAATATTTATGGCACTTGTGTATGGACAGCCCCCATTTTGTATGAATCAATCAATAGAGCTTTATGACTATTCGGTTTTGCTGGCTGACAAAATTTAACCTCACTTTATTTTCGTGTACGTACACGTAATACATACGCACGTAGATTGCTATATAATGCAAAATAGTTGTTTTCCAAATTTAATGATAATCGATTAGCGCCGGGTCTGGTGGCGCAGTGGTTAGCGTGGTAGCCTCTCACCTCAGTATGGCCTGGGTTCAATCCCAGACGGACCCGGTGGCATTTTTCGAGACGAAATTTGCCTTCTATTTGATGGGGAAGTAAAACATCGGTCCATTAGCGTAAAAGAGGTTTTGAGTGACTCACCACACATAACCTTCGGACGCCTAGAAATGAGCAGAAACTTGCAACAGAGACCACAAAAGACCCGGGGGTCGTTAAAGTGGATTGCTTTGCTTTTTGTTTCGATTAGCAAAAACGAAGTAAATTAAATAATCAACAAAAAAAATGTTGCGTTATTTTTTTGTTTCTAATCTGTTGGTTTTTGCTTCTCTCAAATATTTTGTCCAGGATATCATTCAAATGTCCGCCATTACGGGGTTTGTCTTCCGGTACCCCTTGAGACCGCTCGTGGTACCCCCAGGGGTACATGTACCCCAGGTTGAGAACCGCTGCTATAGAGAATTCTCATTGTTTTTTGTCCAATGAGATTTTTATTTACCCGGAAACTTGTTTTTTGTCTGGTATTCATTTGCCCTTGGAATGGCACGTTTTGGTATTGCTTTGGTCTTCCCCATACAGTTTTTTGGTATGATTTCATGGTATTATACCATCTATTACTGGGCAACCAAGGGCACATTTTGGTATTTGTTATTATGCCAAGTAATACCAAAATATGGTATTCCCGTGTTATTTACCCCTGCTCGGGTTGTTACGGCGGTAGACTCACCGGTTTGACTTCAAGCAATTCTTGGATGACCCAGATTGTCCCAATAACTTGTTACAACAATGTACTGTAGCCTACCACTCTCACTGAACTAGTCTGGGTAGGACCAATTGTCAACATTTTGAAGTTTTGACTTGTTTCTTTGGTAAGCCTGTTGCACAAAATTTCCGGAAGTTTCGGATGGACTAGAACATCCCAAGTGTTCCAAAACCATGCAAAAATGTTTAAATAACAACACTGAACAAAAAACAATTGATACATTTTGAAAATTATCCAACAAATTACGAAATCCCAAAGATTCTTAATTTACGTAATATTCTCAATGTAAGTCAAGGACATTCTCATTTTAAGGCATGACTTAAAAAAATTTGCGTAAATCAAGAATCGTTTAAAAAAAGTGACTTAAAAAAAGAATATGGTGTACTCGAAATTTCCAAAAAAAAACTAGGTATTTTCAAAAAATACTACAAAGTTCAGTTTTTTACAATATGGCACGGAGAAAAAAGAGTTCCCAAAATCGTGAACAAGCGTTCATGAAAATGAGAACCACGAACAAAGTGTTCAAATTTCATGGTACGTTTTTCAAAATCGTACCATGGGATTTGAACACTTTGTTCGAGGTTCCCATTTTCATGAACGCTTGTTCACGATTTTAGGAACTATTTTTTCTCCGTGGGGTATATGGGCATGAACGGGATAATTTCAAACATTTTGAAAATAATTAAAAAGATATTACTTTAAAAATTCACAAAACTACGTATTTTCGAGCAAAAATACAAAAAATCTTCAGTTTTGTGCTATATGGTATTTGATACCAAAATTAGGAATAGTTTTTCAAAATCTTTGTGAAAATATTGAGTATTTTTAAATCAAAATATTATTGCTACCGAATTGTATGAAAAATCCCGATCATTTGAAACCCATAATGTAAAAAACTAAATATTTAGTGTTTTTTTAATCGAAAATGCGTAGTTTTGTGAAAATTAAAAGAACTCTAAAACAAGTATTATAACATACAAAAGTTATGCTAATTTTCCGATCATTTGATACCTATGCTGTGAAAAAACAAAAAAACGGTCGAAGACAAACTTGTAGGAAATTTTACGGACTTTCCGATAAAAATACACTGAAATAAAAAAACACGCCATTTTTTAAAGATATTTCGATTTTTAAGTTAAAAAGTAAAATTTGAAGGTAAGCTTACGATTTTATATCGTTCAAATTTTTTGTGAAATTAGCCTAAGATGTTACGAAAAAACTCACGAAAAATGCAGGATGGAGCAACTCACCTAAAAAAATTCAAAAATCATTTATAAAACTGTTTTTTAAGTGCTTTAAACGTCAAAATTTTTAAAAACCGAATACGGGAATCGATAACAGACAATTTTAAATAAAAGTCTCCATATTGACCACTGTCCTAAGTCGAATCCTTGTGAAGTTACAACGGCTTTAAAAATAAAAATGTTGAAAAATATGTTTTGTTGGTGGTTTTTGACAATTTCTATATGACAGACTTGATTGTTCAGTCTCGTAAATATTTTTACCGGAAAGCTCGTCCAATTTCCCATATAATTGTCTTTGATCACTTTTCAAAATAACTCGTTTTTTTGATGTTATAAGCTGATTTACTATCCAGTTTACTATTACTCACTAAACTACACTGAAAAAAATATTCTGTTTTCAGTTATGAGCAATATAATTAGCTCATATCTGTAAGCCCATACTTTTAATTAAAAAGTAGTCAAAGACAATCTTATGGGAAATTGGACGAGCTTTCCGGTAATAATATTTACGAGACTGAACAATCAAGTCTGTCATATCGAAATTGTTAAAAACCACCAAAAAAACCATTTTTTCAACATTTTTAGTTTTAAAGCCGTTTAACTTCACAAGGATTCGACTTAGGACAGTGGTCAATATGGAGACTTTTATGTAAAATTGTCTGCAGAATCGATTCCCGTATTCGGGTTGAAAAATTTTGACGTTTAGAGCACTTAAAAAAACAGTTTTAGTAAATGATTTTTGTATTTTTTTAGGTGAGTTGCTCCATCCTGCATTTTTTGTGAGTCTTTTTGTAACATCTTAGGGAAAGGTGGGGCAAGACGACCATATGGGGCAAGAGGAACAATCACTCGTACGGCCGTAATTTTTACAATTTTGATTATTTCCAGTATGAGGAATTGTTGCTAGCAATGCAATTGGCTGATTCTACTACCACATAACCGCCAAAACGACGTAAACGCCAAGGGGCATAAGATTTAATGAAGTTTTTTTCAAAACCTTTGTTTTCTTATAATATTTGGAAAGTACAAAATAAGGCTTAGGGTTCGTTTTAAGGCTCATTTTATCAAAATGCTATTTTTCCTAGATCAGTAGTGTCCCTACCAATGACTTGCACCTATTATAAAGTATGATTTAACTTTTGGTTATTTTTGTTGAGAGCTTTTAAAAAATCTTGTTCAGGTGGGGCAAGTGTACCATATGGATTTTTAATATTAAAAAAAATTCGAATTGCTGCAACAACATATTTTATTGGGAAAAAATACATAAAAGTACTTAAAAACTGATAAACAATTGTTAAAAAAAATTGTCCATGCAAAATATAGTGATATTATGAAAATTTCCTTTTTTTCATCTAAGTAATATTTTTTTTCGTAAAAACGATCAAATTTTTAGTAAAATATTATTATTTAATCTAAAAATTAAAGAAACGTTTCAAATACATTCTAATCTGATGTATCTAAGTGATAACAGTTCAATTGTTAGCAAATTAACATGTTGTTTCATGCATTGTTCCTCTTGCCCCAACGGGTTGTTCGTCTTGCCCCACTAGTTGAGTAGAACGTACGGAAAATCAAAAATTTTAAAATCAATTTTTTACATTAAAAAACAGGATTTTTTTTAAACTTGTTCTATCAAAGTCTTAGTCAAGACCTGGAATAAGATGATTATAAAAAAATCCGACAGATTTTTTAACGTTTTTGATGGGTTATAACGAGCATTTCCTTAGCTTGTTACACTTGCCCCACTTTCTCCTACGCTACTTTCACAAAAATTTTGAACAAAGAAAAATCGTGGGCTCACCTTCAAATTTGACTTTAAAACATAAAAATCGAAAAATCTTTTAAAAACGGCGTGTTTTTTTCTTTCAGTGTATTTTTATCGGAAAGCCCGTCAAATTTCCTACAAGTTTGTCTTGGACCGGCTTCGAGATACAGCAATATATAAATAACGAAATACAACTAAAAATTAAAACACTTGCGCCCTTCTCAAATGTCTTTATCGAGTGAAACTGGCTCCATATGCACAAAAAGGGCTTATATAAGCGTAGGAAATCATGTCTACAAAGTTTCATTGAAATCGGAGAGGGTCCGGTACAACCGATTCCCTATTTGGCTCAAATGCATTTTCAAAAAGTACGTAGTTTTGTGAAAATTTTAAGTTTTTCTAAAAAAATATTGGTACTATCAAACTGATTGAAAATTTTCAATCATTTGGTACCCATATTGTCAAAACTAAAATTTTGAGTATTTTTTCGAAACTACGTAGTCTTGTGAAAATTTTGAGTACTATCAATAATGTTAAAACCATTCCCTAGAAATCTTTTTGCAAGAATGGACCATTCCCCAACTTGACTCTTTCTCCAAAATCAACCATCCTCAAAAATGAAACTTAAAACTTGCAGCACCAACGGGGTCAAAACTTACGCGAAGCACCAAGGGGGTCAAAAAAGTTGGAAATGCAACTTCATCCGGCTGTATCTCGGCGAAAACTCAACCGATTTGGATTATTCTTATTGCATTCGATCCGGAAGAATGTCAAGAATAACCAACAAGGTAGATCCAAAACAGATGCGTCTACCTTAAGTTATAATAAAAAAGGCATTTCCAACTTTTTCCGATGGTTGTATGAGCCGGTGAAACTGCATTTCCAACTATTTTGACCCCGTTGGGACTACAAGTGTTAAGTTGACTGTTGTAGTTTTACTAAAAGAAAATTATTATTTTTTGAAAATTATAAAATTCATAAAAAAATATAAGATTTAAATCTATGACGATTTCCAGATAGCTAGTTTTGATTATATGAGAATTTGAAGATTTGAAGATTTGAAGTTTTGAAGTTTTGAACATTTTATGATTAACAAATTGAACAATTATAAAATGTGAAAATTAAAAAAAAAATTGAGGATCTCAATGAATTTAATTTTGACATCAATTCAACCTTTAATATATTTTTTTATTTTCTGTAGATTTCATTATGCTGATAAAAAGCCTTTTGGAAATAAATTACAACAATAACTATTTATGGAGGATGATACATTCTGCGGAATAGGTCATTCTGGCAAAAGGATTTCTGGCGGATGACATTCTGAGAATGCAATTCTGGGGAATGGGATTGACCACTATAGAACACATTTAGACGAGATATAATTAAAATGTTTATCTTACTAATTATTCAATCATTTTATTTACCTTGAAATTGAGGACATTTGGACGGATTTTTGAATATTTTGGTCGAAATTGTGTTTGGACAGCTTTAAAAATTATATGCAAATTAATATAATCTTTAAAATATTTATTTTGTGCATAGAAATTGTTTCAGTAATTAAATAAATCGAAAACCATTTTAACCCCTTCCCGCCCAGAGCAAAATCGAGATTTTTACGTTTTAAACCATTACTCGTAATTGAATCAACCAAATTGGATGTAATTTTAATGGTTATAAGTTAACATTCTATATAAACTAATGCAGGTTGAACCAGGTTGAAAAAAATCATGGTTGCAGAGAAATTTAATTTTGAAGACAAAAATTAGTGGTGCTCTGGAGTAACCATGGGCGTTAGAGGGTTAATAATTGCCCATAAATGAATGAATCACAATCAATCCATGAATGGAACAAATCAAAATCCGTTTATGATTGTAAAAAAAACATCCGATTTCATCCATATCTCGTCATTATCACTTTCATAAAAAAAAGTTGTGTTGTTGCTCTTTGTTGATACTATTTTCGCACGATGAGGGGAAGCACAGGATCCATTCCATCCAATCCCACTCCCACTCGAAAGTGCCCGGAGTCTGTTCCGAAGCGCCATACACTGTGGCTCGCGACTGTTGCTCTTGAAAGTTGTTGCGCTGCCATTCGGGCCCGCTATGTTGCGCCCGAGGTAGCAGTGCGTGGCCGAATGGTTACGCTGTCCGCTTTGTAAGCGAATGATTCTGGGTTCGATTCCCATCTGCTCCAACCTTCCATCGGATGAGGAAGTAAAATGTCGGTCCCGGTCTTGGTTGTTAGGCCGTTAAGTCATTCCAGGTGTAGGAGTCGTCTCCATGCCATTAGTACAAACAACACACCAAACCAAGCCTACTCCGGTGGAATCGCTGGCGGCGGTTGGACTCGCAATCCAAAGGTCGTCAGTTCAAACACTGGGGTGGAAGGTTCCTTGGAGTAGAAAGAGGTTTGGGTGCTCTCCCCATTCAAGCCTTCGGACTCCTAGGTTCGAGCAGAAACTTGCAATAGAGACCACAAAAGACCCGGGGGTCGTTAATGTGGATGGTTTGATTTTTTTGATGTTGCGCCCGGGAACCCATTCAGAACAACAGCTGAACGAGCGTGCCGCATGATGGTAATAATTTTATATAACATGTTTTATAGATTTATTCTAGCTGCGATGTATGTTTTTACCCCAGCCCGAAAGTGAATACGTTACGTTGGCTCTTCGGTTACATTACGCTAGTTGTTTGTAACTGGGGTGGTTCTGAGACAATTTGAATTATGACAAGTCGAGATTTCCACGGAAGATTATATGAATAAATAGAAATATTTTTGAATTTTTATCACAATTTCATTTGTTTTAGTGGATTGTAATGTAATGCTTCACAGTCACTATTAATACTATCAGTACAAGTATTTCCTAACGTGAGCAGAACCACACAAGCTTTTCTTCCTTTTTCTCCTCAAATTTTTCCCGCAATTTTCCCGCCACTCGACACACATACATCCTCTCTGTCCCTTGTCAGTGGGAGGGTGAGCTCCGATGGAGAGAGGGGAAGGAGTGTTTTCCTCACAATGCTATCACTATCATGATTCTAATAAATAATTTATACGCTTTTCACCATCATCGCACCGAGAAGGACACAATGTTTGCTAGTTTAGGGGTCTCAGGGTGGAAAACGAGGACGGGAAAACGCGAGGTACATTCATGGAATCATTCTGTGATGTATGTGTGTGTGCGAGTGAAAGAGAGAGAAAGCTATGGTAACAATTTTCATGGTTCATATAGTGAAACCCGTGTCGTGCAAGCACACACAAACACACACAGACACATAGAATAAAAGCCATCACTGGCAAAAGAATGTGATGTAAAGGTACAAAAAAGAGCGAAATCAGTTGGATGATGCATGAAAATTTGCCATTACAGAATAAAAACCGTGAAAACTGATGGCCTGATGGCAGCCACCCAGCGAAAAAGCGGGACCAGCGAAATGGGCAAAACTGTTGATTGAAAATGATATCAGCAGTAAATTGGTAGCGGTGGCTGGCTAGTTGGGGATGAAAATGGAATTTAGAATGTTTTTGTCAGCTGCTTTTAGCGGAATTAGACAATGTTGATGAGCTAGTTTGTATAATTCGAGATAAGTTTTGTAAAATTTTTGCTTGTTATATTTTGAGATATGAACAATTCAATTCTAGTTTAGAACGGAATCGCTTATTCAGATTCTCATATTTTTAAGTTCACAAACCCTTTATTTTCCAGAAAAGCATATTTGTCTTACAAGTAGTGGAAATTTTCGTATGTTTGAAACTTGCTTGCTCACTTCCTATTGAGCTATTTATCACTCGATTTCAGTTGAAAACGCTTTTAATGAGCTGTAATTGAACGTCAACGTGCTAATATGGCAATATTAGAGGCACGATCGAGTTAGATGCTGTTCCCCGAATTTTATTCAAAAGTACACAATTGAGTTTTTGGGGTTAAAAAATCGAAAAACTGGTCAAAAATAGTCAAAATCATAACTTTTTCAAAAAACTTTTTTGTAAAATTCTGATAACTCGTGAAGAATACATGCAAACCCCTTATGTCTTTATATCAAAATTTTGTTTTTGTCTGCTCTACAAGTTTGTAGAATATTGTTATACTCTAAAATGTAACCCTGCAATGTTAGAAAAAAACACGTAATTATAAAATGAAAATTTTTACTCTAAATGAAAAAAATGACCCTTCTTGGTTATTTCAGATTCGAAAAGTACATTAAATTTCCCTTAAAATGACATGTCTCACGATTTTTGACAGTTGAGTAATGGGAAATGGCAGCGATTTTAAAACTATTTTTCAACTTTTTTTTAATGAAAAATACGTTTTTTCGGAATTTTGATTACACCATCAAATTGGGCGTCTAATTTCACACAAAAGTCCCTTTGACACCAAATTTCTATCTCTTCACGGTTGCGAGCTACAAATCACTAAAAAACGTGTCTTAGTAAAAAACCAGAAAAATGAAAGGGGTCGTCCCTCCCCACCGTCATGAAATATCGAAAAATGGACCTCGGATTCGTGACCAGGAACCAAAATAACTCCTTAGAGCAAAGTTTCACGCAAATCGAAGAGGGGTCGGGGCAACTGCTGTGTGAGTTGGCGGAGAATGACCCATATGGGTCATTCCATCTCAACTGTGCACGAAAAAGTGCAAATTTGAAAATTACCCTCTCCGATCCTGCTCAAATTTGGCAGAGCTGTTGATACTATCAAAACATGCAAGAATCCCGAATTTCATCCAAATCGGACCACCCCCTCCATTTTTGTACCTTCCCAAAAAATCGACTTTTTGGCGATTTTTGACCAAACCTCCTAGTTTCAAACGGCGATAGCTCAGGAACCACAAATCTTAGAAGGTCGGTCTTAGACTCAATTTTGAAGGAAATTGGACGTAGAATCCATTTCCGTGATCAAAATTTTGATTAGTTTATTTTTTCTACCTGTATTGCGCAATTGAAAACTTTAAACGGCCGTATCTCAAAACACCCCAACTTATTTTTTTTATTTGACCTCACCATCGTGTTCCCCAGCCAATTTTACATAAGAATCACTTATCGACAGAAATGAATATGTTTCGTTCCAGAGATATCGAATTTTAAAGTTTTGTGTTTTCGAGATTTCTACATCAGCTTCATTCGCTGCATCTACTAGAAGCACACAGGCGGGCTGATCAATAACTGCTACCTGGTGCTCTGCGAGATGATTAATTTAATTTATATTTTTATAATTTTACGCAAATATTTATTCAAATGGCTAATAGGGGAAATTCTCGTATGTTTGGCAGGTTAAGTCCTCGCTTCTAGTTTCGTCCAATTTGCTCATTTTCATTTAAACAACAAATGTTGCAAAACTATTGATAGAAACATGCTTGTTCACTTCTTATTGAGCTATGTATCATTCGATTTCAGTTAAAAACGCTTTTAATCAGCTGTATTGGCATTCAAGCGCTGATATGGCAACATAACAGGAACTCTGGAATTATATGCTGTTCCCCTACCTTGATCAATCTATTTTTGTGAAAGGAATATTTGTTGGGTTATTTTGAATGCACCGTTTTTTAACTTGTTGCTAACCGTTTTAGAGTACCTCCGAGGCCATGACTAGGGCCTTTATCATGGGCGGTAGCAAAACAGTGCCATTCAGCAAAACCCCCAAAACCTGCGTTATTATTATTATTATTATTATTATAGTTTATTATTGACATTTTACCATAATTTGGAAAATCTGATTTATGGTTTAAAAGATTGATCATATTAAATCAATTTTTATATTGTGAGCCAGCTCCATTTGATTAAAAGATGATTTTGTTCAAGGTACATTTAATTTAAAAAAATCCTTATACGTGAGGACAGCAGCCGTACTGTATTCCAAAAATCCAAGAATGATAGAAGAAAAAAAACACTGCCGCGGACGGTGCCGAAATCATCGCAACTAAATTAGGGGAATTAGCCGCTTTGCAGCAGATCAAACTTTGTGATTTTCTTACATTTTTCAGTATTATACTTTCCAGAAATCCTTTTCCTACTCCTTGTGATCGTCCCTCACTAGAATACAACGTATCAACAAATTTTATTCATTTTAATTCATATTTTTTACTCAATAATGTATCGTGCACTTATTGTTCAGTGTTACTAACAAGATTAATTGCATTTTCCTGCTCGCTCCGTCGGAATCCAATTCTGCCCTTTACTGTGTGTCGTTATTGCTCTGTCCTGTGGGTTAGCACAGAAATTCATTTCATTCATTTTTTTGAGCAGATACACATTCGCGATTAAACTCCAGTTTTCTACAGAGTTATACAGTTAATTTTTGACCAATTTGATAAAGATTATTTATGATGAAATATTATTTCAATAAATGACCAGGTAGAAGTTATTGATCAGCCCGCCTGTGTGCTTCTAGCAGATGCGGCGAATGAAGCTGATGTAGGTAATTTCGAAAACACAAAACTTTAAAATTCGATATCTCTGGAACGAAACATATTCATTTCTGTCGATAAGTGATTCTTATGTAAAATTGGCCGGGGAACACGATGGTGAGGTCAAATAAAAAAAATAAGTTGGGGTGTTTTGAGATACGGCCGTTTAAAGTTTTCAATTGCGCAATACAGGTAGACAAAATAAATTAATCAAAATTTTGATCACGGAAATGGATTCTACGTCCAATTTCCTTCAAAATTGAGTCTAAGACCGACCTTCTAAGATTTGTGGTTCCTGAGTTATCGTCGTTTGAAACTAGGAGGTTTGGTCAAAAATCGCCAAAAAGTCGTTTTTTTGCGGAGGTACAAAAATGGAGGGGGTGGTCCGATTTGGATGAAATTCGGGATTCTTGCATGTTTTGATAGTATCAACAGCTCTGCCAAATTTGAGCAGGATCGGAGAGGGTAATTTTCAAATGCTGTTCCGCTTCAGATGGAATGACCCATATATAAAAAAAATAAGAAAAATACTAAGTTATTTCATTATGTTTGAGCATTTTTTGTACTCTGTTACGACACTTGCAAAACAAATCATTTTTTATTCATTATAATAAATTTCATAGTTTCAAATAAAAAACCAAAGTCCATTCTGAATATTTTTACATTAACTAGTCCAAAATATTGACGATCTGGCAACCTTGTCTCAAGTTATGACCACCTCAGTGATATTTATGTACTTTTTTTAAGCTGGAACTCACATAAATGTATGTTAACGATGTCCGGATTCATCATCCAACCCATCGTTAGTTAGGTAATCGAAAGATCTTTCGAACGAGTCCAAAACATTGAAGATCTGGCAACCCTGTCTTGAGTTATGTCCACTTAATTGATATTTATGTACTTTTTTTCGGATCTAAAACATAGATGAAATTTGTGTCCAAGTCCATCATGCTACCCAATGTTGGTAAAGAGTGAGGAAGGCATCAACCACATAGGTGGATTAAATTCTTTATTTAAATTATAAATTTCCTACACATTTAATTATTAAAAAAACAGATATCAACGCCGTCTTGCTATCTTGTCGTACGTCGCTTTTTGACGTTCCGAGAATAACGCGTTTTAATGTTTGACCTTGAATAAACAAAAACGAGAGCACGCAATGTAAACATTAACAAATATGTTTTGTTTGGTTGACTTTGCATTGCCCTGAAGTTTGGTTGAATTTGGTTGCTGGAGTCCCGAGTTATAACTGAAAATGTTTACGGCAGTCGAGCTCGTACCTGTGTCATAAGCATTCTGACATGAAATTCCTTTGGCCAGTTGTCACACTTACATCAATTTTCAGGCTGTGTCAAGATAGCACGACAAGATTGAAACTTCTTTCATATGAAAAGTGACAAAAATGCACGGAGTTTTTTCGGTTTTTATGGAATATCTCAGGATTGAAATCGAATTTTGGGGATCTGTGAAGGTCAAAAGGTGAGGCATTGCAATGTGAGCTGCACAAAATGGCGTTCTTAACTCAATTCAGTCCAAAATGCACGTACGACAAGTTAGCACGGATGTATTGTTTATGTGAGGGAATGATACATTTTTCTTTCCATCCGCATTGACTATTTCTTATTCCTGATTTCAAGTTCTTATTTTGCTCTCCTTATTATTTATGTCTTTATGAGGGGATCATTTTCATTTGGCTTCTAGCCCTTTTGCCTTCCTCACTGAGGTAAGGCTATAATCCTGCTCGAAAAATGAACTTTTGAAAAACAGCTCGTAGACCTATATTCATGTATACCTATCGACTCAGAATCGAAAACTGAACAAATGTCTGTGTGTGTGTGTGTATGTGTGTGCGTATTCCCTTTGGTGCTCAAAATTCTTGCCAAGTTTTCTCGGCACTGGCTGATCCGATTTGAGCCAATCTAGTTGCATTCGATCCGGTTTGGTGCCCCATACTGCACTATTGAATTGTTTGAAGATCCGATAAGTAGTTCAAAAGTTACGTATAAAAAAGTGCCAGAGTTGCGAATCGGATATCACATAAATGCATGTAAACTATGTCCAGACCCATCACCCGACCCATCGTTGGTTAGATTATCAAAAGACCTATCCAACGAGTCCAAAACATTGAAGTTCTGGCAACCCTGTCTCAAGTTATGACCACTTAAGTGATATTTATGTACTTTTTTGATGCCGGATCTCACTTAAATGTATGTAAACTATGTCCGGATCCATCATCACACCCATCGTTGGATAGGTAATCGAAAGACTTTTCCAATAAGTCCAAAATATTAAAGATCTGGCAACCCTGTCTCGAGTTATGACCACTTAAGTGATATTTATGTACTTTTTTGAAGCCGGATCTCACTTAAATGTATGTAAACTATGTCCGGATCAATCATTCAACCCATCGTTGGATAGGTAATCGAAAGACCTTTCCAATGAGTCCAAAACATTGAAGATCTGGCAACCCTGTCTCGAGTTATGACCACTTAAGTGATATTTATGTACTTTTTTGATGCCGGATCTCACTTAAATGTATGTAAACTATGTCCGGATCCATCATTCAACCCATCGTTGGTTAGGTAATCAAAATACCTTTCCAATGAGTCCAAAAAAATGAAGATCTGGCAACCCTGTCTCAAGTTATGACCACTTAAGTGATATTTGTGTACTTTTTTGATTCCGGATCACACTTAAATGTATGTAAACTATGTCCGGATCCATCATCACATCCATCTTTGGATAGGTAATCGAAAGACCTTTCCAATGAGTCCAAAATATTGAAGATCTGGCAACCAGACGTGCATTGGCACGCTCTGCACTGGCACTTCAAATTTAGCACTTACACCAAGTTCAAAGCATGCTACTCCAGCCCAGTGCTAGTGCTATTATTTAGCACTCCCATTTAGCACTCATAGATTTTTTTTCCTTTTTAGGGGCCTCAAGCAAATTTGATTAATGGCCAACGGGAATCTATTACAACTGCAACATACCTTATTCCAGATTCTTCCATAAAAAATAAATCTCAGGGTCCGCAAAATCTTCAGAATGTTTAAATTCAATTGTTTTCCCCTTTCAAATGCCAGCCTTGTCACGTCCATTTATGTGTCCAGGCCACCTGGAACTGATTTTCGGGTACTTCCAACGATCAACTTGTTCATTCCATGAAGCTTATTTTTTTTCAGGACAATAATCTGCATTGATTTAAAAAAAATGTTACGATTTTTGCCAAAGCAAAAAAAAAAGTTCACCTTGAAGGGATCAGAACCATGGATCTTCTGCTTACATTCCTTGAACACTAGCACTGCACCAATTTCACAGATGAATTGTGGTTGTAGTTAGTTTCATCATATTCTGGACAATAACAACAGTAAACTTGAAATCAACAAATGAAAAAACAACCTGGTTACCATTTTTGTTCGAGTGCCAAGGCGAGTGCTATGATTGAAAGCGCAGTGCTATCCGTTAAAATAGCACGCTTGCTAACAGCGTGCAGTGCCAATGCATGTCTGCTGGCAACCCTGTCTCGAGTTATGACCACTTAAGTGATATTTATGTACTTTTTTGAAGCCGGATCTCACTTAAATGTATGTAAACTATGTCCGGATCAATCATTCAACCCATCGTTGGATAGGTAATCGAAAGACCTTTCCAATGAGTCCAAAACATTGAAGATCTGGCAACCCTGTCTCTTGTTATGACCACTTAAGTGATATTTATGTACTTTTTTGATGCCGGATCTCACTTAAATGTATGTAAACTATTTCCGGATCCATCATCCAACCCATCGTTGGGTAGGTCATCGAAAGACCTTTCCAATGAGTCCAAAACATTGAAGATCTGGCAACCCTGTCTCGAGATATGGCCACTTAAGTGATATTGATGTACTTTTTTGATGCCGGATCTCACTTAAATGTATGTAAACTATGTCCGGATCCATCATCCAACCCATCGTTGGATAGGTAATCGAAAGACCTTTCCAATGAGTCCAATACATTGAAGATCTGGCAACCCTGTCTCAAGTTATGACCACTTATGCTTCTTCAGCCTCCTGTGATCTAAATTTGATTTTACGTAACATTCTCCATATAATCTGCAGATTTTCTGGAATCGGTTCCAGAGTGGCCAAAGTTATAACTTTTTGGCGTAAGAACCTTCCTTGGACTTATACGAACCCAACGCAACAAATATCACCTCGTTCCGACGGTCTGTGTTGAATTGATTCGCGTTCGAACAAAACCGTCGAAATTTTTTATATATATAGATAGAAGATAGATAGAAATTGTGTCCAAACCCATCATATCACCAAATGTTGGTGAAAAGTGAGGAAGGCAACAACCACATAGGTGGATTAAGTTAGTTTTTATTGTTTGTTTCACGCTTACTACCAGTCTTTGTACCATCCGTAATAATCTTTTCTAATACATGATTTTGCTTTTTATTAGTAGTCTTGGCGTCCCATAAGTCTCTATTGAAAATTATAAAGTTTAGTTGAGTACTTCAAAAGTTATGCAAAAAATAAAAATAAAAATCAAACCATCCACATTAACGACCCCCGGGTCTTTTGTGGTCTCTATTGCAAGTTTCTGCTCGAACCTAGGAGTCCGAAGGCTTGAATGGGGAGAGCACCCAAACCTCTTTCTACTCCAAGGAACCTTCCACCCCAGTGTTTGAACTGACGACCTTTGGATTGCGAGTCCAACCGCCGCCAGCGATTCCACCGGAGTAGGCTTGGTTTGGTGTGTTGTTTGTACTTATGGCATGGAGACGACTCCTACACCTGGAATGACTTAACGGCCTAACAACCAAGGCTGGGACCGACGTTTTACTTCCTCATCCGATGGAAGGTTGGAGCAGATGGGAATCGAACCCAGAAACATCCGCTTACAAAGCGGACAGCGTAACCATTCTATAACCAAGTTATGCTATAAAAACTATTTTAACTGAAGTTCGATAGATTGTTTAAAAGGGTGTGGTTATCAAATACAAATAGTAAGCTTTGCAATTGTTTTAGTTTACAAAAGACATGTCTTTTGAGTGATTTCAATATGGTAATATAATTTGGTTAAGTCGTGGCAAATATTTTCATAGTTCATGTATTAGGGGAGCTTTTTAAATTTGCTTAAAAAATCTTTGGACCAAAAATATTTTTCAAACGTTGAAAAATATATTAAACTACTCTATTTTGAAGGTTATTTTTGCATTTTTTTCCCTTCTCTGTCTAATTCGTTCTCCTTAGTACCAGCAAACTCTCTCCCCATTTTGAAAAAAATCAGCTGTTTAATGGTAGTCCATATCTCAGCTCAGAATAACAACTGCACCAATGTATTTGTTAAAGCAACCTAATAAAAATGAATTGAAATGAAGTGAAATATTAAACTACTTTAAACAAATAATAAAAAAAAACAAAATATTTATTTTGTTCAAAAAACTAATAAAAACAGTTTGTGAGATTGAGTTTTGGCTGTACGCTATAAGCTGAACGTATACTAAAATAAATCCATTCTAATCCGTCACCCACACCCACACTTAATCACCATTCACACTCCAAACTTGATCTACGATCGTCTCTCACCGTAACGGTACAAGCAGTCACGCACGATCGCCCCCAGCCTTCTGTTAGTCTTCGAGCCTAGCACACCGCCTTCTCAAAGTATCCCAACATCAGACAACTTTTTCACGTGAAAGCACTTCGCTCACCACACTCTCTCTTTCCCCAAACTCTTCATCGATCCGCACATCGGACACTGTTGCGTCCACCCGCCCCAAAACCTGTGCACCACGCCTTATGTAATCCACGTGTCGACTGCACTGCACCTCAACAGACACCCAACGACACGCCGTCGACGAAGACATTATGCATAAAATCGACGACGGGTTCGTCGCCGGTTGCGAGAGACTTGCTGCCGGGGAACTCAGCAAGCTCAGTTTGTCTTGTGCCATGATCGGAATCGGAGTCCCGCGGTGGTCGCTGCCGGTGGCGACATTCCAGCTGCTGCTGCTACTAGTTTCGACAGCTGACTGGACGCTGGCATTTCACAAATCGTTTGAAGGTTAGCCAGTGACACGGAGGGAAATTCTGGGGTGTGTTGCGGGAAGTGGTGAAATTGAACGAACCTGAGGAAAAGTGGCCGAGATTGACACCAATGGCTCCGATTTTGATGTTGTGTGATTATACACGGAGAGAAGCTTGTTGTTGAATCCGTAATACTATGTTGATGATTCTATTGTTATTGTTTTTAAAACCACATAATAAGCTTTCAATTTGAGGAACAATATATTCAATCTAGTTGCGGTGAGGTTTTCTTTCCGTGCCTGATGTGTGGCTCGATTTATGATTATGAGAGTGAATGATACTGCGTCGAGTTATGTGATACCGTGAATATTTTCGCAACTGTTTCAAGGTCGAACTTCTCGTTTCAGAGCTGAGCGTTCATACACTTCCTAATTCGGGATCTCTAGAAGGTACGTGTACCACTTGGAACCAGCTAACTGAGTGTTCCTTAACCCATGATCTTCTAAACTCCACAGACTGTTCCTTGCGACTGCAGAAGCTGGTCGATCGACAGGCCACCACTCCGGCGGTCCAGTATCCAACCTTCTCCCGGGAGTTTGCCCATCTGGTCGCGATCGGTTGGAAGCAAACCAGTGGGGACATCGAGTGGAGGTGCTCGGGAACGTTGATCGCAGAGGACTACGTCCTAACCGCTGCTCACTGCACCCAGGATGAAGGGTAACCTTCCCGTCAATAGCCACGTGGACGCAACCATCGCTAATCAGATCTTCTCTCCCCCTTCAGGAACGACCCAACGACCGTCCGGGCCGGCGACCTGGACCTGTACGGGGCCAAAGATGACCGCTTTGCGCAACAGACGGACATTGCGGAAATCGTCCGTCATCCCGAGTTCAACTTCAACAGTGCCTACCACGACGTCGCGCTGCTCAAACTCGCCAAACCGGTGACGTATGTGTCTTGTGTTGTGCTTGATCGTCGATTACAAAATCTACGATCACTCAATTTGATCGCTCGCTCTCACACGGGAGAACGAGCTCACAAGAGAGGCGCTCTTTGATGTTTTGTTTTTGTTTTGGTTTTTGCCTTTCCCCAGCGTGACCGATTTTGTAACGCCGGCTTGTTTGTACACCAACGATTCGTTTTCGTTCGGAAAGCTGCACGCCACCGGCTGGGACTTTTGTGAGTATTTATGAGTGTAATTAATTAGTTAGAATTCAAGGCATGTTTATTTAACTTTTGAATCTTTATGTGAACTGAAATATGGAGAATCATGTATTTTTATTTAATATCAAATCATTGTAACCATGCTATTTTATTGCACTTGCATTTTGGGCCAAATGTAATTGTGGAGATCTTGTTGTGCAGCTCTATCAACATGGGATATGGATTTTGTACGGAAAGGTTATCTTGGAGACGGATTATTAAAAGAAAATTCCCGGATTTTTTCCAAAATCGAAAATTCCTAAATCCCGAGAATTTTTGTATTTTGTCCCGGTTCTCCCGAAAAAAAAGGTTTGGATATCCAGATTTCGTTGTGAAAATAGATTAACAGTTTGAATACTTAGTAATCGATGGTATTTTCATTTAAATTTAATTGTTATTCAGCATATCGTGACTATTCATAAACCACATGGACACTTGTTTGGAAATCTCAGACCCAAGGATTGCCAGTTCCAAATAAAAAAAAATCTGGAAAAATCTAGCAGACGTAAGGCCGTTGCAAATATTTTTTAAAGTTTATGTCCCTCGACTCTGGTCGGGGTCGAGGAAGGGCAAAAAAATAAAAAAAATATAAAAATTGAAATTACAAGCCATGGTCTCAACATTTGAATAAAAAAAAAGTGTTTTAAAATGCATTTCACACCTGCCCAGTTGTTTTGCAATCATTAGTGTTCAAAATATGAAAGTATTGAAGAGATTTTTTTTTCGCCGAAAAAAAAACTTTCTGCGAAGCTGTACATTGAATTTTCATAAAAATTGAAAATATTTTTGATCGATCAAAGACATGCTAAATATGATTTTGAATGCAGGAAAATGCATTTCTAATTGTTTTCAGTTGGTTAGACTTCTATTTCCTATGAAATTTTGAAGTTTTTTGAAGAAATATGTTTTTTGCCCCCTGATTTTTCGGACCGATTTTGGAGGGGGGGGGGGGGGGGCGACATAAACTTTGAAAAATATTTGCAACGGCCTATATAAAACAATAAAAACAAGGAATGAGAAGAAGTTTACGAATAAAATCAAATATTGGTAGAATTTCGGTGGTTTAATTAATATGTTGGCCTCAAAAAAGTTGAAATTACATTTTAATTAAAAAAAAAATGATATTCAGTATTTTTATTTTTGATTTAAATCGTTCATTTTAACCAAAAAATTGTTCAAAATTTGCCGAAAATGAAAAATCTCTCAAAATCTGGCACAGAATATGATGATTCTTTATTCTGGCTGACACTTAGATTGTTAAAATTTAAGTTTACAGATACGCAAAAGGCATAGCACTTGAAACATTGTTTTTGTAACTTAAATATTTTTAAAAAGACTTGATATTATATCATCGTAGATTACTGCCCCTGATCGGATAAATGTCCCATTTGTATTCTCATCGATTTTGAGTTATTGATGCAGATTGGATCAAAATCGTGTGCTCTTTCAAACAAGCCTACAACATCCCGTACTTGTTCTAGAAATCAGGAGGAAATCCAGTTTTTTCGAGAAAACTTAACATGTGTGGGACAAACTTTTTCTCAGCTTGCTGTTTTTTCATATAGGAAATTTATGCGAACATGGGCAGTTTAGTATTTTAGTATTTTAGTAGTATTTTAGTATTTTAGTATTTTAGTATTTTAGTATTTTAGTATTTTAGTATTTTAGTATTTTAGTATTTTAGTATTTTAGTATTTTAGTATTTTAGTATTTTAGTATTTTAGTATTTTAGTATTTTAGTATTTTAGTATTTTAGTATTTTAGTATTTTAGTATTTTACTATTTTAGTATTTTAGTGTTTAAGTATTTTAGTATTTTAGTATTTTAGTATTTTAGTATTTTAGTATTTTAGTATTTTAGTATTTAAGTATTTTAGTATTTTAGTATTTTAGTATTTTAGTATTTTAGTATTTTAGTATTTTAGTATTTTAGTATTTTAGTATTTTAGTATTTTAGTATTTTAGTATTTTAGTATTTTAGTATTTTAGTATTTTAGTATTTTAGTATTTTAGTATTTTAGTATTTTAGTATTTTAGTATTTTAGTATTTTAGTATTTTAGTATTTTAGTATTTTAGTATTTTAGTATTTTAGTATTTTAGTATTTTAGTATTTTAGTATTTTAGTATTTTAGTATTTTAGTATTTTAGTATTATAGTATTTTAGTATTTTAGTATTTTAGTATTTTAGTATTTTAGTATTTTAGTATTTTAGTATTTTAGTATTTTAGTATTTTAGTATTTTAGTATTTTAGTATTTTAGTTTTTTAGTATTTTAGTATTTTAGTAATTTTTTACGGCTGCGAATTATTGAAAAACACGTCTTTTTTATTGTTCCAAAGTAGAAGGGGTCACACCGCCCCTCCTTCACGAGATATCGAAAAATAGAGCTCAGATTCGTGATCAGGGAAAAAAATTACTCCTTAGGACAAAGTTTCATGCAAATCGAAATGGGATCAGGGCAACTTATTCCAATTAAATTTACGTGGGGGGTGGCGGAAAATTACCCTATTTTTTTTCATGAAATTATTTTTATTAGGTCCTTTTCGGTACTGGGACCTGGTTAGGACCGAGTCGGCTTTTGTAATTACATTTGACTTAATAATTACAGAGGATCTTGTGTGTAAATGTTACTGGGAGGGGAGCCGATTTAAAAATTACCCTAATTTGTTGTGTTTTTCAATACATTTATATTTTTTTTGTCTAATATTAATTTTTTGTTGTTTAGTATTTTTTATATTTTTGCATCGCGAAAAGCAAACAAATACTAGACCAACGCTTATTGGCAGATGAACTTACTATCTAAAGGTCGTCAGTTCAAACCCCGGGGTCGAAAGGGCCCTCCCCATTAAAGCCATTGAACCCTAAGAGACGAGTAGGAATCTTGCAATAGAGACTGCCGAAATTTGTAAGATTTTTTTTGGGTATCGATTTTTGTTTTCTCAGAATAAACTTCAAAATACATTTGATTATTTTAAATGCGCAGAGTAATTCGAGAACATCTCACCCCGAACAGATACCGACGTCTCTCCGCCCATCTACAACACCCCACTGAACATAATTAACCAGGATCGGTGCAAGTTCTGGTACCGCACAAACAAAGATGCCTTCCGGCGGGGCATCAACCGAATGCAGATGTGTGCCGGTGACGAGGTGCTCACAGAATGCCCCGGCGACACCGGCGGTCCGCTGCAGATTCGACTGCTGTCCAGCTCGAGGTACACCCCGTTCGTGGTCGGCGTTTCGGCGCTGGGAGTTCCCTGCGGTCAGACTACGCCGGGAGTTTACATCAAGATTGCTCACTACATTTACTGGATCGAAGATGTAACGAAGAAGAACTTTGCACCTCAGGAGTGCGTCACGAGGCATATTTCTTTCAGAGAGGCTGACGAAGCGTTGGTTGCACCGAGCTCAAAGGTAGACTGTTCTGGGATAATGGTTGGTTATCATTCAATTAACATTTTTTTTCTCTTTTTTTTTCTAGGGATCCTTCAGTCAACCCTATCTGACGGGAAAGAAGGAGTCAATCGATGCAAACCCCAACAATGCACAGCTGCACATTTTCAAAGAATTCAAGGTGTGTGACACAAATCGAAGCCTTACATAGATTTCTCAGAAGTTACCAATAGAGCGCTTCAACGGATCAATCTAACCCACTTTTTTATCTTCTTGATTCGTCTCATCCTTTGTTGCATAAAACCACCACCACCTCCTCAACTTCTATCAGTGCGCAGTTGGAAAGGATGGTGAGAATGTTGATTGGATTTGCGGTTGCACGATAGTGGCACAAGATTTCGCACTGACGTCGGCTCGTTGCGTAAAAAATGTGTAAGTAGAACCAAGGGTGGGTGTGTGGGTTGCAAGCATCGAGTTAATCCCGTTCAAGTGCTTTGAGGTTACGCAGGTGGAAAGGGTTACTGAAACCGCAAAGAATTAGGAGATAGATTTGGTAGCAAAATTTGACTCGGTTAATATTTATTCCCTGAGGATAATTTAATACAATTTAATAACATTGTATATTTTCCAAACGAAAAAAGATAGAGAATGAAAATAATAAAAACAATCAAAAATCTAAATATTAACTCAAAATAAGGGAAATACATATTTTCGTAGAAAAAGTACCAGAAACCCTGATCAAATCTGAGCCTAGCTAATCCTGTTTGCACCTTCTCAAAGGCCGTTCTTCTGCACCCACATTGCACCTCTATATTCACGATTGTGCTTCCTGTTCCATCCATTTCCTTTGCAGTGAAGTCGACGTCGTCAACTACAAGAACGACTGGAAGCGGATTGCCGAGATAATCTTCCACCCGGACTACGACAAAAAAACGCTCTACAACGATCTGGCACTGATACGGCTGCAAACCGATAACAGGTGATTATCTGAGGGGCGAGATTTGCGAAATTTGTTTGATTTCACCTCTGCTTCGATTTTGCCCGATTCTCAAACAGAAATCGATACGACTGGAAGTCGGTGTCCTGCGTTGCCACCATCGACGAAGATCAAAGGCACTTCCTTTCGTTCGGCATCGGTCCGTACAACCTGAACGACGACGGCACCGTCGGGGACAACAACACGGACGGAACGGAACGGTATCTGACGGCGCGGTTGCCACTGCTCGAGCCGGCCAATTGTACCGAGTTTTACAAGACTTATGGCATCCTGAAGGAGGGACTCAACGAGACGCAGTTTTGCACCTGGTCACGGGACTGGCTCGTTCCGGGGACGTGCGAACCCTGGAACGGGAACGAGGTCCTGGGGGAGGTCCGCCCGGCCGATGACACCAATCCATTTCCGGAGGACGTGCTGGGCGTTGGGTCGTACGCACCGGACTGTGGCTTTGGGCGGCCGATGGTGGCGACCCGGGTGGCAGCGTTCCGCGAGTGGATGGACACGGTCATCTATCGGGCGGTTAACGTCAACAGTGTGCGGCAGGTGAGTTGTGTGATTGAGATAATCAATTTAATTGGAGCAAAGATTGGACAAAAACTTTAAATAAAATTTGTACCAGCCTTAACTGTAATTAAGAAAATGTTGATGAATAGTATTATTTTAATATTCTCAAAATGTCATGATTTTCTCAACGAATATGAATTCGAATCGGATAACGGAATGCATTTTCGGACTCTTTGGACAATTTTCCACTAGGAGAAGGTAAAATAAGTTGGTCAATTATAAATATTATGCTTTTTTGAAACATAACTTAAACAATCCAAGTTTTAAGGAATTTCGGGCAAAATTTTGACTTTTAAAGGATTTTACCTAAAAGTTATTTGTATTTTATTTAAAAGCTTATAAACTAAGTTAACTAAATAAAAACGTTACTTAATCCACCCTTAGGTGGTTGGTGCCTTCCTCACATTTAGACGGTAATGCTATCCAAAATAGATACTAAAGGGCGGACCTTTCAGTGTTCTATCAACTTGATTCATTATTCACACCATCAGATTGGGTAGTCAGATCTTCATAATTCAGGGCTCTTATGTGCTTATAACTTTTGATAGGGTTGTCAGATCTGCAATCTTTTGAACTCGTTGCAAAGGTCTTTTGATTACCCACAGAGTAATCCAGAGGGAGCACTGGCATTTAATTTATGGTTGCGTTACGCGGTACATCGTGGTACATCGCCCCTTCAGCAAAATTTCGCTTGTCGTAACCCTCTGGGCCAACTGACGTTCAATGCGTTACATTTTTTTCACAGCGATCTAGTCGGCTAGATGATATTGGAAAGTTGTCAAAAATTTTCACATTCCAAATATCAACAAAGTTATTCTCTGAAGACTCTTAAATATTGAATTGAATAAATTGATAATTTGGAACGAAATGAAAAAGAACGTCGAAAAGATTTACCTGAAAACTCTCTTGACAATAAAGTGTGAGATTATTTTGCTGGAAGTGCTCTTACCTGTTACGGTGCACCAACCGATTGAAGTCGAATTTTCTACTTGTGACCGAACGCTGTGTTGCAATTTTGCGTGGCTTGTTATCAGAATCGGCAAATACTGGGGTTTACTTGATAGTTTCTTGCCGAGCCGAAACAGCGTTTATGGCTGAAAGGCTCGTTAATTAATTTCAGCAATTTTTGGCGAACAACGTCAAGGGAACAACAAAGATATGGATTTGTTGACACAATTAATTTTGGAGGTACATTACGTTTTGTTGTGTTGAAGATTTTTTATTTTTATAAATTTATAATTTTCATCTTTGTCTAACTTTCCTAATTTCTGTGAATAGAAACATTGTCAGTTTTATTGACGGAAGTGACGACTGAATACAATGCTGAAGAAAAATGTACACTCAACCCCCGGTGCACAGTGGGAAAAAAGGGCCCAAAAAATTACCGCAACATGATTTCGCGCAAACCATCGATTGCTATACACCAAAAGCTTCGTTTTTGCATCAGGAACAATAATCCGATGAAAAATTGCACTGCACGGACCGGTGGCCGGAGTACAGGCCACCGGAAGATCCGGATTTTTGGAAAAAGTGTCAGATTTTTCCAAATGTGAACTGATAAGCTTTTTTCTACCATGAATAGTCATGCAAAACAATCCTAGAATAATATTAAATACCATAGGACCCATCGGAACCGGTTCCACCGATCTCCGGTGGCCACATCCGGAACCGCATTAGGAATCAGCGTAAACTAGTCATGCGACGTATCAAACTTCTTGATTTTGGATGGAGAGTATCCTTAAAATGTATTTTTGCCTCCGGTTACCGATTCCCAGGTTCTCCGGTGGCCACATCCGAAATTCCTGAAACCTCTCTTGCGACATATCAAACTTCATGTTTTTAAAAGAGGAGTGTATAACTCATGCCCCCATCCAAAATCAAGAAGTTTGATACGTCGCATGACTAGTTTACGTTAATTCCTAATGCGGTTCCGGATTTGGCCACCGGAGATCGGTGGAACCGGTTCCGATGGGTCCTATGGTATTTAATATTATTCTAGGATTGTTTTGCATGACTATTCATGGTAGAAAAAAGCTTATCAGTTCACATTTGGAAAAATCTGACACTTTTTCCAAAAATCCGGATCTTCCGGTGGCCTGTACTCCGGCCACCGGTCCGTGCAGTGCAATTTTTCATCGGATTATTGTTCCTGATGCAAAAACGAAGCTTTTGGTGTATAGCAATCGATGGTTTGCGCGAAATCATGTTGCGGTAATTTTTTGGGCCCTTTTTTCCCACTGTGCGGTGGTTGGTCACTTTTTCGTTTGACACTTTTTTAGTTTGTACCCCGTTGGTTGGTCAAAGTCAAACTAAAAAGTGACGAACTGTCACTTTTTATACGGCGCTCACGCACACTATCAAAACAAACGTTCAGTAGTGTGTGTGAGCTCCGTGTAAAAGGGGTGTCAAACTAAAAAGTGACCCCGTTCGTTTGACAACAATTGGTGTCAAACCATCGGGGTTTGAGTGTATTGTTTTTCACGTGTATTTTTGTAATTCCAAATGAAATTTTTTGTCACAACAAGACCAAAAGTGATCTACGAGCATTCGAGACTCAGCTATTAATTAATTCATCGTCCATTAATTTGAGCTAACGAAGTGACTCCAGGTAGGCCCAAACACCGACAGCATTCTTCTTCTCTACATCCAATTCAAAGTATTTGATTATTCGGAAAACTGCAAACAAAGATTAAGATTTTTCTCCCAGTTCAAAATTGAATATTTTTATAAATTTTGAAAAAAGGAACACACATTTCCAACAACCATTCAAAGCTTTGCACTTGTCAAAACAAAGTCAAGTAGAAAAAAACCTGAGTTTACTATGATGATTTTTTTTCTTAACCAGGCTGGTAACGCTCAAAACATAACGCCACAAGCTGCTATTGTTCCAAAGGGTAAACCCGTAACGGAGCCAAACATTTGAATGACTTTTGTTCGGACTGCTCGCTCTGGATTACTCTGTGGATTACCTGTCCAACGACCAGTCGCAAGATAGATCCGGACAACGTTTTATCAAAATATCTTAGATCCGGCCTCTAAAAAGTTCATAAATAACACTTAAGTGCTTATAACTTTTGATAGGGTTGTCAGATCTGCAATCTATTGAACTCGTTGGAAAGGTCTTTCGATTACCTATCCAACGACCAGTCGCATGATAGATCCGGACAACGTTTTCATCAATATATATGAGATCCGGCCTGAAAAAAGTTCATAAATAACACTTAAGTGCGTATAACTTTTGATAGGGTTGTCATTTCTGCAATCTATTGAACTGGTTGGAAAGGTCTTTTGATTACCTATTCAACGACCAGTCGCATGATAGATCCGGACAACGTTTTCATCGAAATATTTGAGATCCGGCCTCTAAAAGTTTCATAAATAACACTTAAATGTTATAACTTTTGATAGGGTTGTCAGATCTTCAATGTCTTGAACGCGTTGGAAAGGTCTTTTGATTACCTATCTAACGATAGGTCGCATGAGAGATCCGGACAACGTTTTCATCAAAATATCTGAGATCCGGCGTCCAAAAAGTGCATAAATAACACTTAAGTGCTTATAACTTTTGATAGGGTTGTCAGATCTTAAATGTTTTTGACGCGTTGGAAAGGTCTCTTTATTACCTTTCTAAAAATGTATAGCATGACGGGTTTTCTTACAAAAACCACCCTTTTTACAATCTTCCGGACTTTTGTTAAAATCGTTTTTTTAGCATAACTTTTGAAGTACTTAACTAAACTTTATAATTTTCAATAGCGACTTATGGGACCCCAAGACGGATCGAATGAGACCAAAACGGTCCAAATCGGTTTTTTTGATCAACATCCCACCACACACACAGACATTTGCTCAGAATTTGATTCTGAGTCGATATGTATACATGAAGGTGGGTCTAGGAGGTAAAACTAAGAAGTTCGTTTTCTGAGTGATTTTATAGCCTTTCCTCAGTAAGGTGAGGAAGGCAAAACATTGATTTTTTTCTTCTTAAAAACTATATTAGCAACCTTATTGATAGTACATTTGACGTAAAAATAAAATTTGAACACCTTAAATCTGATTTAAAAAACACTATGACTATCAAAGTTATCCCGGGATTCAAAATAAGAATTTTCCACGCAACTATTTTTTTAAGCACTATTGAAAAAACTGTTTTTCAGAAATAGTGTATGGACTTTGTGTGGCTACCCCAGTACATGTTTTAAAAATAATAATCTTGAGAAAAACCTTACCAGTTGGAAAATATTCCAAAAATAAATTGAAATCAATGTCACCCCGGTTTACCTTGGAATTTTCAAGCGTACAAAAAATGCATTTCATTGCTAAAATGCAAAATCTCTTTTGATGATATTAAACTACAAGTTCATGTTTAAAATAAATTAAAGACTTACAATCAGGGATGAAATAATCGCAAAAAAAAAATCGCTTGCAAACTTTCTTCACCCGCGAGAGTTGAAGTTTATTGTGTATTTCCTTGTTAGCACCACATAAAATTAAAGTAACCGGTAATTTTTCGACGTGTGACGTTACCCTGCAAGTGTAAAATAGATGTTGCGTCAAATGATCAAGGCGTCATCCATAAAGTATGTCACGCAAAAATCGGCCAAAATCAACCCCCCCTCCCCCCTATGTCATACTTTGTCACTCAAGGTTGAACCCCCCCTCAAAAATTACGTCACATTTTGCCCCCCCCCCCCCTTGTTTTCGATGGGTTTTTTTTATGGTTTTTATATCTTTTAACTCCCATAATTTTGGTATTTTTGGCAATATTAATATGAAAAAAAATTGTCTAATTATTCATTTTTTTAGAATAAACATTACGAAACAAAAAAAACAGTTTTGTATCTTTTAAAAATTAGAAGACCTGGTACATATAACATTCAAGTATTAAAAAATCTTGAAAACTGTTTTTCGCAGCTTTGTATCTTATAAGTTCAAACCATTTATAGCAGTTTTCTGATGAACACACTGCTTTCAAAGCATTTATTTTTATCAAGCAAGAATTTGCAAAACATTGAAGTTCTAGCTGAAAAAAATGTGACCATATATTAAATTATAATGTGATACCGTCATCAGGGGTGACATTGGGTCTGGGGGGTGAGTTTGGGTCATACAATCTCACCCCCCAGACCCAATGTCACCCCTGATGACGGTACATCTAAATAATAGTAAGCAAACAATTTTAGAAAAGAGGATTTAATTTATTTGTGTAATTCCCCCCTTGGTCACATCTTGTCAAACCTACGGTAACCCCCCTCCCCCACCCCCCCTAAGAGCGTACGTACTTTATGGATGACGCCCAAGATATGAATTTTTGAGATTCCTTTTACCGATCTTTCGTGCGCAAGAGAAGAGAGTGCCGTTCCCTTTTGATTTTTTCTCTTAATGAGCGTCAAAAGATTTTCTTTTGATGATTATTTTACCATCGTTGCTTTCAACAATTGAAATAGAAATATTTTGTTATTTATTTTATAAGTGGAAGTCTGAAAAATGCAAATATTCACAGATTTTTTTTAGGCAAAATTATTCAAACTGTTTATGGTTGATTGAATGAAATGCTTAATCTTTAACAATGTTAATGCTCCTGCTCTTCGCATGCGCTCACACCCAACGAGCGCTCATCATGAAAGTAGGTACATTTTTAGTATATCTGGCTCAGGTCAATTGGATTGCCACTTTTGAAGTTCATATCATATTCCCGTGATAAGATCATCACGAAAAAGGGACATGTACTCATCTAATGTTGTCAGCTTATTATTATTATTATTTCAGAGTTGGGTAATAGAGAAAACTAGCTTTGATCAATGAAAAATGGCTGATTCGCAATTCATGTGCTTTAATTAGCTTAGAATTCCAGACCCTCTTTTTAGCTTGTTTAACTTTCAAATTTGGAGTAAAATTTCAAGGAACGGCAATGTTTGGTCTTAAATAAGGTGTTAACAGGATGGCAATCGTTTTTTTAAATATTAAAACATGTGTTTACTTGCACAGTAAAAAAAGTCATGGTGAAATTTCATCTAAAAAGGAGTACATCTTTTATGTCAGAAAAAAGCTTTAATTTTACCTCTAATAATGTGTAAATTTACATCTGGTAGACGCTAGAAAAAAATATCTGTTATTCCAAAATAAAATAACAAAACAGCGATAGTTATATCTAGCTTACTAAGTCCGCGCCCCAACCCGCACGGCCATCTCACCGTTGTGAAAACTGGACGATCAAAGCCAATGTAGCTTTATGTGTTCCGTATATTGTATACTGTATTTACTGCATATAGGGTACATATACAATATACGGAACACATAGAGCTACATTGGCTTTGATCGTCCAGTTTTCACAACGGTGAGATGGCCGTGCGGGTTGGGGCGCGGACTTAGTAAGCTAGATATAACTATCGCTGGTTTGATATTTTTTTGGGATTACAGATATTTTTTCCTAGCGTCTGCCAGATGTAAATTTACACATTATTAGAAGTAAAATTAAAGCTTTTTTCTGACAGAAAAGATGTACTCCTTTTTAGATGAAATTTTACCATGATTTTATTTACTGTGTGTGGGCATGCTCATTTCTTATATATTTATTGGGAATCGACTCCAGCATAAGATAGTTGATGTGAAATTCACCTAAGACACAGATTTAATATTAATTATGCAAAATTAATTACAAATAATTGATAAAACAAGATGAGGTGCCCAGAAATTAAAAACATGACGTAAAGTATTAGCAAGATAACATTTTGGTGTGCTTCAAATGATATTTTTCAGCTTAATTAAATAGTTCAGTTTCACGTGTTACTCCTTTATCAACCTTATTTTTATAAATCGGATTATTTCTTCAGACCCTAATTTGACACCTAAACTCTAACTCCAAAACAAGCTTCAATACAAAAATTATAAAAAATATCTCTATTGGATTTATTAAGAATAACCTATTCCAGCCTCCATTCGAAGAAATAAAAAATTACCTCGAAGCTCTGCTGAACAAAAAAAGGTACAGGTAAAAATAATACCGCTCATTTTGCTCAATGAGCAAAAACGAGCGCGAGCGATGAGCATTTGCGCTCATAAAACAAATGAGCAAACATGAGCACGAGCAAACGTGAGCCAGCTCGCGTAGCGCTCCTCCTCACGAATCAGCAAAAAATACTCGCTCATCTGTTATAAAAAAAAAATCTGTTATTAATTGACAGAATGGAAAAACTCAGTGAAATTAATATAAATAGGAAAACAGACAAAAAGTTTAGCTCATGTTTATTTGCACAGACTGTAACAAATGCAATAACTCACAGAATTTTAAATGTTTTTCAATCGCTATTATTTTTCCCGTATATACTTTTAGAAATTTATTAAATTTCAAGAAAAAAATAAACTAAAACATTTGAGAAGCATTTAACATTTTCAATAATTGTTCAGTTTTGAGCATCTCTCATTCCCTTCCGAGAATGGTCCAATTCCCCTCCTGAGGGAAATTCTTTATCACGTGAGATCCACTACCCTAAAGTGTCTACTTGGTTCATAAATGGTCCCAATCTTAAAAATATCTGTATTAACTAAAAAGAAACAGAATCCAGTCAAATGTTTGATTTTTTTTTATAGTTTCAACATGTTTAAAAAATGTTGCTTAAAAGCAATTTGCCTTTATTTGATTATGTTTGAATCCAAATTCAAATATTTAACAATCAGAAATTTCGGATTTTCCTTAACAAACTGCAAGAAGATGAAATGTCTGAAATCTTCAAGATTCAAAGATTATTTTTACTGCCCAAATTTTTTTTTTCGAAAATTTTTATTTTTCCCGTGTTCAGGAGGTCATTTTGAGCAACTTTTGTTCTACGAAAAACTTTTCTTCTCTTGTTTTATATTTTTCTTGTTTCATTTTTAGTATTTTAATTCGCATTTATCTTGTTTAGTTTATCCTATCATTACATTTTTCCTATCTATTTTTTTCATGTTTTTACAGTAACTTTTTCAGTTTTTTGGATGTTTTTCACATTTTCTGCTATAAAATGGAACCATTATCATTTAAATTGTAAATAAATGCGTAGAGGCATAGTCTGGGGCACTAGAAAAATTACTGCATACTTCTTTTTACTTAAAATATAGGAAATTTTCGTAAAAAACACAGCCAAAGTTGACCCCTAAAAAAATTACATTTTTAAAAACATTGGCAAAGTCACATAAAACAAGTCAAACTTCCAACCCTAAAATTTTCCAAAATTTTAAAAGTTCTTCTTTCCAATGCTTTTTGAAGATCAAAAATTGGTTGAAAAATGGATTTTTGGCGATTTTTTAAATCGAAGCCCGCCTAGAGGCGGGGTTGGGTTCTAGAGGGTGAAATATTTCAAGAAATTAAGTAGTTATAGTAGTTATAATGATTTTAATTATATTTGTGTCCAAAAACATTCATTACTTATCAGTAATTTGACCTATACGAAACCATTCCAGGTCCTGTTGGAGAAGGAGCTCGCGCTGGACTACATCTGCGAGGGGCCGGACCGGGAGGCGGGCGTGTGCGTCCACATCGACCACTGCCAGCACCGGGACCTGGGGGACGAAATCAAGTTCTGCACCAACGAGACGGCCCCGATCGTTTGCTGTCCGGTTAATTCGTTCATCGCGACGGCACATTTGCCACTGCTGACCGAGTGCGAAACCAATTACCAGCGCTTCAGGCCCAAATCGGTGGACTTTGCCGAGGGCGGCCCGCTGGACGAGGACGGCACCAGTCGGCATCCGCATTCGGTGATGATCGGCTGGAAAGTCAACAGAACGGCCACCAACTGGCACTGCATGGGCACGTTAATTAACAGGAACACGGTCCTGACGACGGCCAGCTGCACCAACAGCGTCAAGAGGTGAGCAAACTCAAACAGAAGGGGGGAAACTGTGCGCGGTGGTCACAAACCCACTTCACCCGCGGAGTTGTGTGCTCCTGTGTGATCCGGGGGCCAATTGGAGAACGCATGCTGCAGCTGCTGGTTCGGTTGAACAATTATAACCTTTTCGATGAAATGCGACTGTGACACTTTGATTTCGTGCGAAATTTCAACGCACATTGCTAATTAAATTTGATTTTGGTCAAAGAAAGGGTTTTCGGAACTACATTTCCACGCTTTGTTCATTTACAGACGCAGTCCGGATGTAATTAGCATCGGTGAGAGCGATGTCAGCCGCATCAACGACGGCGAAGCGCAAATCATTGCCGTGAAAGAGACCGTCCGCTATCAGAGCTACAATTCCAAAACGCGCGACGGGGACATCGCCGTGCTGAAGTTGGAGTCGGAAGTGTCGTGAGTACCAATCAAGCTTTTTTATTTTTCAGGATTCAACGCATTACAAAATTTCTTCCTCCCACAGCATCAACGCCAACGCCGTGCCGGCCTGTTTGTGGCGCGACCTGAACCGCACCCCATTCTACGCGCAGCAGGTTCAGTTCGACAAGCGGACAATGACCGCCCACGACAAGAACCTGGTGCACAACCGGGACTGCCAGCAGTTTACGTCCCACACGGACCTCAACAACGACCAGATGTGCTGGCAGGAGTTCCGGCTGCGGCCCGACGGCCAGGACGCGCCCAACTGTGCCCACAAGGGCGATCCGTTCGTGAGCTGGCAGCGGCAGTCCAACAACGTCTACCTGCCGTACCTGGTCGGTCTGTACAGCTACGGGGACAAGGAACGGTGCGCGACCGGGGAACCGGTCCTGGCCACTCGGATTACGTCCTACATCAACTGGATCAGTTTGTACATGTAGGAGGGATGCGGGCGTTTTTTGTAGGAAATAAAACGATTCTTTTATCGAGATGATTATGACGTTGGAATGTGTTGTGATGATTGTTGATGACATCTTGGTCGAAAAATGGATAAAAATAGGAAGAAAACTCATTTTATTAAAAGTTTTCCTTCTTTTTACTCATACTTTCCGTATACTTTTTGAAAAGGTCCTATGTACAAGGGAAACCCATGGCGCAATGACTTTTTTGAAAAAGTACTCTACATTTTACAAGAAAAATCAAAGTCTTAAATTGATTACACTGTCGTCGTATAGGGTGATTTTGCCGATGTCCGAAGATAAAAGTCCCCTCCCAAACGCGAGCTGTAGATTCCCATCCGTGTCGTGCGATTAAACAGACACTTGCCCGCCAGGTAGTCCGTCCAACTGGTGCAAAGCCTTGCCCTGTACACAATCTGCGGGTTCATCGACAGTCGGAACAGCGTGTTGGCATGCAGATGACTGCAAAGAAGTGCATCCGCGAATTCCGCATCGCTTGATATTGGGATGGCACAGTTGGGTGACGGTGGAGACCCTCCGTCCGGGAAGAAGTTCTCGTGAGCTTCGGCAACGGAAACGCCGGACACGTTCTTGGCCGTCACGATCATTTGCACGTACACGGCGTCCGATTTGTCGAGACGGAAGGATAACGGTCCACCTGGAGGCCGTGTGTACGATGGTCCAGCCGGATCTAATCCGAAGATCCGTCCCAGTTTGCCGTTGAAGTTGTAGCCAACCTGTCCGCTGATTTGAGCCCCCAAGCTGTGACCCACCAAGGTAACCGACAACGGTGGGATTCCCAAGTCAAGCAGCGTTTGGATAAACTTGGTCATGTAACCAGAAACAACCAACGTTTGTTTGACCGACTCAAGGTAGTTCAAATGGGCCAGGTTTGCCCATCCAACGCCACAAACGTTGGTGTCGAAAAACGTCAGTGCCATATCTTGGACCCAAATCTTCGTAACATTATCGGTCCACCCGTGAGTGATGAACATTATCGGTTTGTTGGCATCGATTTTCGCCTTTAGGTCAGGATCATACAGAAAAGTTTGCCTTAATTCAGGCGACTTTCTGAAAGAAATGTTACGTTGAACTGAAACGTTATTTATAACAATAAAACAACCTTACCTATTGCCACAAAAAAACGTAACTTCTCTCTCAACCGGGCCAATAACGTCCACCTTTGTAAAGTAGTTCACATCGTTGTTGGCCAGCCTCATCGTAGTGTCCAACAGCTCCGGAATGTTGTTATCGGAACTAGTGTTGAACAGCTCCGCTAGTCCGCAGCAACGTTGCCAGATTATTTTATGGAAAATCTGTATTTTCTTAAAAATAAATCTGTATTTTATCTGTATCATGTCAAATTCGAAGCGATAGAAGATTTTTTTTAAATTTTCACAATAGATTTAAGCTTTTTAATCATATTAAAGCATAATTCAATTACTAAATTATAGAAATTTTCAAATTTAATCATTTTTAAAAAATCTGTATATACAGATTTTTGTGATTTTTGGGATCAAAAAATCTGTATAATACAGATTTATCTGTATATCTGGCATGGCTGGTCCGCAGTCTACCCGAGTGACGGTGGCTGACAACGCAGCAGCGATGAGCGCGACTCGGAGTGACTGCATTATGAATGGAATTCTTAGTCTCATTGATTATCACGACCGAGCCACGTAGCCTAGTGGTAACGCTCCCGCCTAGTAAGCGGCAGATCGGGGTTCAAATCCCGGCTCGGACCAACACAACTGGTGATCGTTTCTCTTCTGGATTCGATTGCTTAGTAAAGGGAAGGTAGTGTATCGTCACAAACTGGACCTTATCACGACACCTTAGGAAGGCGACCTATGGAATGTTAACATTAACCTTAACATGTTAACATTAAGTTGAGAATGAAATTGCCACTGAATCCGCTTTGTAAATGCCGGCCCCGATACTCTTCAAGGGTGTTCCCATCAGGAACTGGGAAAGATTTACTTATTGATTATCAAAAATAGTGGAGTTCCGTCTATCTGGACAGTATCTGGATGCTGATTATGTTGTTAATGGATAAAGTATGTGGTATTTATACAAATTGATAGCTATACTCTCTATGCAACTCAGAACGGTCTCATTGCGGAGTAAAACAGTCATTCTGAAATAAGGTCGAGGGCAATGATATCTTTAATGTAAACTAGTTTTGTTGAGTTGGATTTGTTAATAAAATTGATTGTATTTTCTCAACACGAACGGCACGGAACGACTAAAGAATTATTTCGTTTCAATTGCTTTATTCTCCTTGAAAACCGTGTTTTCAAATTGTCACGAAATTAGTCAATTGAGATCATTCATTCATCATTCATTCCACCAATAAGTGCGTCCATCCCGGGATTTCCAAAGACACAATATTTCCGTTTTTTTATTTTTTTGAAAATAATAAATGCGTAAATCGTTAATGAATCAGGATGAATTTAACGAATTGAGACAGTTGTTGAAGTCATATTTTTTGCACATTTAAGGGATTATATACGTATGTTTTTTTTTTTTTTTTTCAAATTAACTGTTCTTTATTGAAGATCCAAAATATACAATCTGTCCATAACCTCAAAGTATGTTTAGAAAATTACAAAAATGTTTTTTAACAAGTTTTTTGTTGTTCCATCGTGTATCTCGCAAAGATTGCTCAAATTTACTAAAACTTGGTGTACCGTAATGTTTTATGTTAAAACTAATTACCTCACCTATTAGAAAAAGTGCTGCCTTCAATCTACTATCCTTACTATCAATATCTGTTGCTAATATTTCTTCAGGATCATCGATCATAATTTTTAATTTTACATTGAGTACATTCTTTAGCCAAATCCAAACAACTACTGATCCTGTACAATATTTTATCCTATGCTCCGTAGTATCGATAGAATTACAAAAATCACAAATATTGTTTTCTACACCTCTAACGTTATTTCTAAACTGCTTAGATTTTGTACAAATGACGTCATTCATTACTAAGAAAAGAGCCTCTCTTGAATTTGATGTCAAAAAATTACTACTAATGTTTTCCCAAATAAGCTTCCAATCAAGATCAGGGTTTTCTTGAACCACTTTTGGTACAAATGTTTTTTCTGATTGTAAAAATCTATAAATTGACTTAGTTGTAATTAAATCTTGATATAAAGCAATACGCGAAACTTCGCTCAGCCATTCTCGTGTTGTTTTTGTTAGAGAAGTATTTTGACATTGTGCCATCATGAAACGGTCCATAGGGTCATCAGCATCAGGATAAGAGAATAAAATATTTTTTATAAATAAAGCCTTCGATTTCAAATCTACATCTACTAATCCTAAACCTCCATCACTTACATCTAAGAACATCTGATTACGGGTTACAGTAAAAAAATGGTTATTCCATAGAAACATCGAACAACTTGAATATATTTGAGCAATATGCACTTTATTTGGCGGAAAAACTTGAGCCAAATACCAAATCTTTGAAAGTATAAATGTATTTAATATCCAAATTTTTTGTATCAAATTCAAATGACGCGAAGAATGCAATTTTAAACAATTTTTTAGTTTTTGTATAATAGAATCATAATTTAATTTAACAGTTCGAGAAAAAGAATTTTCAAAATAAGCTCCTAGTATTTTTAATGCGTTCTTTTCCGGGATTAAATGCGGACCGGAGACACAGTTATTTAACCGCATAAAGTGCGATTTGTTAACGTTCAGTTTTATTTTAGAGTATATACTAAAATAATTGATCATCTCCAGTACCGTGTCGAACTCATGATCATTGAGAATGAAAATGTTGAGATCATCTGCATATGCTATTACCTTAATAAAGGTATCAGCAATGAAACAACCTCTAACATTATCACTAATCAAACGTATCAATGGCTCGATGTACAATACGAAAAGGGCCATACTTAACGGACAACCTTGACGTACGGATGATTTAATTTCGATGGAGTCGGTTAAAAAACCATTAAAGAGTATTTTTGATGTCGCTTCTTTGTATAAATTTTTTAAACAGTTGATGAATGGTTCCGGAAAATCAAATTTCTTTAGCACGTCCCACAAGAAAGAATGGTTTACTTTATCGAATGCTTTTTCTAAATCCAAACTTAGCAAAAGTCCTTTAAACCTTTTGGTTTGTCCTGCACGAATTATGATGTTACGAAGAGTTTTAAGATTATCAACACATGATTTATCTATGTTACATGCAGTTTGACCGGGCCCAATTATCTTTTTCATCAATGGTTTTAAACGATTTGCTAAAATTTTAGTAAAAAGCTTATAATCACTATTTAACAAGCTGATTGGACGCTTATTAGAAATTTCAAATTGGTCACAACCTTTTTTTGGAATCAAAGATATTATACCTTTTTTGAAATCTCTAGATGGATTGACGCCATCTACAAGATAACTATTAAACAAAATAACTAAATCATCTAATAAAATATCTGAAAAGTGAGAGTAAAATTCATACGTAAGACCATCTGGCCCTGGCGTTTTCTTTTTAGCGGCTTCTTTGAGAACAAAAATTAATTCATCTTTATCAATCGGTTTAGAAAGACTCATTTGATCTTGGACTGAAAGTTTTTTGTGAACATGACTGAGAACATTATCATTATTTTGATCACTGTTATCAGCTGCAAAAATTGAATTAAAATGTGAAGTAATAAATTGTTTTAATCTGCAATGGTCATTCGTAGTCTCGCCGTTAATTCTAAGCTTAAAACTATAGTTTTCAGTTTGATTCTTAATCCTAGATGAAATTTGAAATAAACTAAGTCGTTCATCAGTTAAAATAGATCCAGAACTTGTTTTTAAACTTAAATTATTTAATCTATTTTGTTCAATTTCTAATAATTTTGATCTAACTAAGCATAATTCATTATATACATTTTCTCCGATGGATTGTTTTTCAATTATTTCATTTAAACAAGTGTAAAAGAAGTTTTTTTCTCTATGTATTTGCTGATTAAAAAGAAAACTTTGACTTTTGAAGTATTTCATTATTCTAGATTTCGTTGAATCGTTCCACCAAAAATTAAAATTATTTATGTACATGTTTTGCTTTTTCCAATTCTCAAACAGAGTTTTGAAATCAGCTGTAATCTCTTCATTCATAATTAAACTAGGATTTATTTTCCAATAACCTCTACCTCGTGTTTGTAAAGGAATATTGTCTGGAACTTTATATTTCAAAATTACTGCGTGGTGATCAGAGAATGCCACAGCAGAAGTATTGATCGATCTAACATTATTTATAAATTCTAAAGGTGCATAAAACCGATCAAGTCTCGATTTAGAATCACCCCTTATAAAAGTGAAATTAGTCGTTTGATTAATTTTATTTTCTATGTCATGTAAATTCAAAGATGTTACTAATTTTTGCAATCCAGAGCAGATGTTTTTGTTTGAACTGTTCGAGTCAGATGGTAACAGGATGCAATTAAAATCACCCACAATGATGTTCTTTTTTGTAAACGATAGATGAGGGATTATATCAAAAGTAAAAAAAAGAGTTGCGTTCATTACGATAAATAGACCCAGAAGGTGCGTAGATGTTAATAAAATTAATATCGTCGATTAAAATAGAAGATAACCGACCATTCGGATTGATGAGAACATTGTCAAAATTTATATTTTTCCTAACGAGGATGGCTGTGCTTTTGTTATCAGTGCTAATGTTAACGATCGCTGTGTGAGAAGGAAGAAATCCGAAATCTTCAAAGGCAACTTCTTGTAAGAAAACAATATCGATATCTGAATTCCAAATAAAATCTTTCAAGAGAGACTTTTTTAGCAAAGAATTGATTGCGTTAATATTGATGGTACATATACTACGAAGAAACATTCGCCTAAACTACTACCTACTCCGCGAGACAACGCGTGCTTGTTTGAGGTTATGGACACTTAGGCGTCATCCATAAAGTATGTCACGCTCTAGGGGGGGAGGGGGGGTCTGAGCAAGTGTGACATTGCATGTTATAAGTATAGGAAAAGCGTGACAAAGGGGGGGAGGGGGGGTTAATTTTGGCTGATTTTAGCGTGACGTACTTTATGGATGAAGCCTTACTTCGCTGGTTTCAACAACGACCGCGTGGAGATCGTTGAGAGAGGTTTTGGCTGATCTTTTTTACCTTTTTTGGATCTTTTGTTTTTCTTTCCTCCGCTGACTTCCTTGAACGGAACTTGCCCGGTGCTGTCCTCTGGTCCCTCGCTGTTGTTGGCCTCTGGATCCGATGACGGCTCAGCCGGGCGTTTAACACCCAGTAGACCCCCCCCTTTCCCAGTACCCGCACCCCGGTTGTGGTCCCCAATACCCCCCTCATCCCCGGTACCCGAACCCACACCCTGACGGCCCCCCTCATCCCCAGTGTCCATGTTCTCCAACTCCGGCTGCTGGTTAGTTTCCGCACTTACTTGTGGCTCTTCGATGACTGCTGGTGTTCCTGTTGCTTTCGTCGGCGGAGTCGCCGGGCCGGACAAACCTTGTCCTCCTGCCGGTGGGCTGGTGCCTCCTTCAGCGCTTGGGACTGGTTCCTGAACTGCTTTCACGAGTCGTTCCATGACGGGTGTCATCGGCGGCACGCTGAGGTACGGTGCGTTGACAGGCTTCCCCTGTGCGGTCACGGTGCTATAGGACCGTGATCCGCCGCTGCCTGACGAACTGTTGGCCAGTTTGGGACAATTCGATTTCACATGTCCCTCCTGCTTGCAAAAGAAGCATCGATTCTTGAGTCCGTCGTAGTATATCCTGGCCCGGAAGTGTCCGATGAACAGGCCGGCCGGGATCTCCTTCGCAATCTCCATATGCACGCCACGGACGCCATTGAAGATGTTGAGGTTACATTCGGGCGAGTAACGCTCTCGCACGTGTTGACGGATGGTGCCAAACTGCCCGAGAACTTGCGCGATGGTCTTGTCATCTATTTCCGGCGGCAAATTGAAAATGCGTACGTAGCGGAAGATTCGACTGGCCACCACTAGGGTAACAGGTGACCTTGAATCGTCGTCGTACCTGAACATGTACAGCTCCTCGAGCCTACCACAGTACTCGGTAAAGGTTGGTTCATCCATGAGTTTGATGTAGAACGAACCATCATTCTCGTCTTTGTAGACGGAATGGAGATCGGCCGCTCCCAGTTCCAGTGTTCCGGTAACAAATTTCAGAACCTCGAGATTCGAGGGTATCTTCGAGTCTTGCTGGAAGCAGAGCTTCAGCGTGTTCTTTCGAACTCCGGTTTCCATTTCTTTATCTATTAAACAATAGATTCCGCTAATCCACCACACACTACTACTACGGCCGCGCCGCGCGCGAGAAATTTGCTTTTTTTTCGGGAGCGTTTGCCACTATCGACTGTTCGGCTCAACGTATCGTCCGAGAATGCGCAAGCGTGTGCGGCAGGTTCGTCCTATGTCCGCGTATACTACATGTTAATTGGCATAAATGGCAAGAATTGGTAGGAGAACACACTAAAACTTTTTTTTTAATTCTTGCTATTATTTTTAGCTTAAATCGCCTATAACTTACCTTAGTAATAAAATATAGTCATGAAACATTCAGGAGGGATTAAAAATCATATTTTGGATGGATTTAATACATTTTCTGTAATACAGTCCAGACTCGATTATCAGAAGCCTAGATTATCCGAAGTTTCGATTATCCGAAGTTCGATTATCCGAAGGTTTGTATGGGACTCCGGATAATCGAATCACGAACAATTTTTTTTCGTATTTTTTTTCTTTTTCTAGTCTTTTTCACTTTAATGTATTTTAGGGGTCATACTAGGCTCAACAATAAAAAATAAGGCAATCGAAAAAAAAAAAATGATCGTGCACACTTGTGACACGTCATACATGGTGTTGGAAAATGTGGAAAATTTTTCTTGTTTTTCACAAATTTATGTTGGTACAATCTTTTGTTTTTGAAAATATACTGATTAAGTCGGTTAAACTATTGTTTAAGTCTATTTTAGTTTGTATGGAAATTCTGTGCACACTTGTGACACGTAGTACAATTTAACTTTCGAAACACACTTGTGACACGTGCTTTTCAGATTTTTGATTACATAATTTACTGTATCTTTTAACTGGTGAAACCAAATTAGTTGAAACTTGAAGCGTTTGTTAAGTGATAGTATACGAACCGATTGCTTCAAAAAGTTTGGCTCTACCATTCATAGTTTTGAAAATATTTATCATCAAACATTTAAAATCGATTTTCTCGAATAGTACTAAATGGTCGTTGTCACAAGATAGCACATAGCTAACGATTTATTGATTTGGATTTGTTCATACATTTCAATAGTAATAATATTTTTTGTGAAATACTCAAAGTTTTCACAAAACTACGTATTTTCGAAAAAAATACTTAAAATTTAAGTTTTTTACAGTATGGGTATCAAATGTCTGGGATTTTTTCATACATTAAGAAAGCTATAACTAAAATATTTGAAAATTGTAATAAACATTCTCAAAATTACGTATTTTCAAAAAAAAAATCAAAATATATAGTTTATATACACTGGGTATCAAATGTTCGAGATTTTTTCAAACGTTTCAAAAGAAATATTTTTGAAAAAACTCAAATTATCAGAAAACTATGTTTTTTTTTTTTCAAAACAAAAAAACTCAAAATTTCGGTGTTTTGCAAACTATAACACAGCAAATAAAGTAGTAATCCAGCTGCGTGTAAAAGGCCTGGGTGTTAAATAAATTTTGCATTATTTTATGAAATTCTGTGTAATATTACACCCTGAAATATGTAGCCCATCAGTATGGGAAACCTACTCGACCGAAATGTCAAGCTCACAAATACGTTTATGCTTTTTCATTTTTCATCGGTCTGATGGCCGAGCGGGCTAAGGCGCCAGTTCTACCTGTTGGTGGTGGGTTTGAGTCCCGTCGGTTGCAATTTTTGTTGTGTTTACAAATATTGTACATGCAGCGTGTAATATTAAGTGTCTTTTTGACGAAGGTGATGTGCATGCTTTTGCATGCGATTTTACCATCGGATTTTTTGCTGTGTAGGCAATTGAATTATTTGGGCATATCACTAAATTTGTTTTAAATCATTTGAATTTGACCAAATCTTTTTATTTACAAATTAGATCAAACCATCAAAATTATAGACCAGATACTAATATTTAATATTAAAATAAGTTTCAAAACACAATTATCCTAAAATTCAACAATAACATCCATGCTACCACGCTTCTCAAAAACTAGAACTTCCCCCACAACTCGTATGAAGGCGGTGTGTTGCACGAAGCAGAACCAGAAAGCATTCTGGCGGCTAAACGTGAGTGCACCTTTCCGTGTATTACACCACCCACGCCGAGCATAATGTACCTCCTCGGTAACCATACTCCTAAGTTGCTGTCTCATTCTTTTCCTTACTTTCACGGGACTTCTTTTGAACTGTTCCACTCAGTCAGTCGGTGGTGTTCTGTGCGGAATTCCTAACGGGGGTGGAAAACAACCACTCCGAGCGGAGATTGTTGAACATAATTTTCCAATCTGGCTTCCACAGGCAGTTTGAGGAAGCATGAATCAGAACATAGTGGTGGCTGCTGCTGCCTGATTTCTGTTTCACGTGTGCCGAGGTTATCTACTTTAGGGCGAGGGAGAGAGAGAAAGAATCAGCGAAACAATACTTTTTCTTTCAATGGGTTGATGTACAGTGCACCATACTGTGAATGTGGGTGACTTTGATTCAAATTACTTTGATGTCCTGATTGGTTTCGTTCTGTTGTTATGTTGTTCTGTTGTTCTGTGTTTTATTGTTCTATCTGTTGTTGTAAATCTAGATAAACACCATTTGACGGCTCTCGTAGACCAAGTTCAGAAGTACCCACTCTGCTCTCCTCGCTGCCAGGCTCTGTGTTCTTCCATATCACGAGGCACGGCACGGCGTTTTCTGTTCTAATGGGTTGGGGTCGTCGCTTCCTCCGTCTGCGGCCTAGGTGCGCGAATGGGGAGAGGGAGAATCTCCTTCACGGATCCTTTCGCCTAAACCGCAACGTGATTTTTATGAAGTCAAAGAACATATTTCCTGTGTCAGGATGTTTTAGCGTTGGTTCCGGGTGGCTGAATGCTTTAAGGGTAGGTGGTAGGTGAAAGCACACGAGTTTTGACGCTTGCACGTGAACCTTGGAACGAAAGTGTACTTCTACCCTCTCTTAGTACGTAAGGGTGTGTGTGTGAAACAGGAATTCCAGCACGAAAAGGTGAATACCAGGAAGCATTGATCGCTGAAGTGTATCCGCATTTACATTATCCTTGTGGCCCTCGTGGGAAATGGAGCCTTCCTCGGTGGAGTTACTCTCACTCACACACACCGAAACAGTGCTCCTCTTCATGCATGCAAATTCCGGGGCTGTTTGAAGTGAACCTGCTTGAAAACCTGGGAGTCCAGATACACAGTCTGGGCTTCAAATCTGCACACCCGAAAGAGAAAGAGTTTGGTCCTTTTTGATGATTGTTACGATAAGGATAAAATAAAAACAGGATAAAAAGTAGAACACCAAAGGAAGTTCATCACAGGCTTCGGCAGTGAGACACTTGATGATGACGTTGCTCCAGTTGATTCTTTCCTCGATGCACTTGACTTTAGAGAGATGAGGCTTTTGTTTTGTCTCGGGTCTTATTTTTTGGAGCAACATATAGAGAACATTGTGATTGTTTGTTTTAGCACATGGGATGTGGTTTCAGCAGCTGGGAAAATCAACCTAGGCTTTTCAGAAATGAAACTTGTGCTTCTGAACTTGAAGTGACGATGTGGAAACTGTAAATCAGGTCGATGAGACTTCTACCTCTTAATTAAAATTTTTGTTTGGGTTCAAGCGTAGTTTGACAAATTCTGGATTCTGGAACAATGATAAATTTAAAAAGAAAGCTACCCATTTAGAAGTCGAATGAATTTTTAAAAAGTGGCTATGACAAAGAAATAGCAGCTTTTAACATATTTACATAAGACATACGGCCATTGTAAATATTTAATCCAAATTTTTTTTTTTTTTTTTTAAATCGGCCCATAAAATCAGGGGGCAAAATTTTAGTAGAAATTAGTCATTTTCAAATAAAGATATCTCGAGTTTAAAGTAAAATACCCCTGTTATTTTTTCAGGTTTGTAGTGCTAGCTCTCCTCTTTCAAATGCAATTTGGCGCTTAAAATTTGGCCATCGCCTTTTCGAGATATTTAAGTTTGAAGTTTGTCTGTTTTTGCCTTATACTGGCTGTAACGTTTGACCCTTAAGGTCAAATTGACTCGTCAAAAAATAAAAATGTGTGTTTTTTTGAGTGAGCAATTCTCTGAGATTTCGGTCATTCGATTTTTTTGTATTTTTTAATCCGGCTGAAACTTTTTTGGTGCCTTCGGTATGCCCAAAGAAGCCATTTTGCATCATTAGTTTGTTCATATAATTTTCCATACAAATTTGGCAGCTGTCCATACAAAAATGACATGTGATAATTCAAAAACCTGTATCTTTTGAAGGAATTTTTTGATCGATTTGGTGTCTTCGGCAAAGTTGTAGGTATGGATATGGACTACACTGAAAAAAATTAAACACGGTAAAAAAAATTTGATGATTTTTCATTTCACTTTTTGTCACTAAAACTTGATTTGCAAAAAAAACACTATTTTTATTTTTTTTATTTTTTGATATGTTTTAGAGGACATCAAAAGCCAACTTTTCAGAAATTTCCAGAATGGGCAAAAAATCTTTGACCGAGTTATGATTTTTTGTACCAATACAGATTTTTTCAAAAAATCGAAATATCGGTCGCAAAAATTTTTCAACTTAATTTTTCGATGTAAAATCAAATTTGCAATCAAAAAGTACATAAGTGATTTTTTGATAAAGTGCACCGTTTTTAAGTTGTAGCCATTTTTAAGTAACTTTTTTGAAAATAGTCGCAGTTTTTCATTGTTTGCTCACCTTTGAAAAAAATATTTTTGAAAAGCATAGAAAATTCTCTATATTTTGTGTTTGAACTTTGTTGATACGACCCTTAGTTGCTGAGATATTGCCATGCAAACGTTAAAAAACAGGAAAATTGATGTTTTCTAAGTCTCACCTAAACAACCCACCATTTTCTAATGTCGATATCTCAGCAACTAATGGTCCGATTTACAATGTTAAAATATGAAACATTCGTGAAATTTTCCGATCTTTTCGAAAAAAATATTTTCAAAAAATTTAAATCAAGACTTACATTTCAAAAGGGCGTAATATTGATTTTTTTTCAGTGTAGTCCATATCCATACCTACATTTTTGCCGAAGACACCAAATCGATCAAAAAATTCCTTCAAAAGATACAGATTTTTGAATTTTCACATATCATTTTTGTATGGACAGCTGCCAAATTTGTATGGAAAATTATATGAACGAACTAATGATGCAAAATGGCTTCTTTGGGCATACCGAAGGCACCAAAAAAGTTTCAGCCGGATTAAAAAATACAAAAATTAAAATTAAAGAAGTAAGACCGATTACGTAGAGAACTGCTCAGTTCTAAAAGTACCCCGAACATCACCTTTTTCTAAAACTTAACCCTGAATTGCTACGTTCAAAAAAATATTTTTTGAAGTTTTGCTTAGATGCTTTCTATAAATTTGGTCCTAAAAGACGTAGATCAAACAAAAAAAATTTGGTGTCTTCGACAAAGTTGCTTGGATTGGCAAGCTCAAAAATTTTCTAGAAGACAAAAAAAAACCCAAAAATATTCCTGAAAAGTAAGATATTCAAAATCACCCTAATCTTGAACCACCCTTATTTTAAGTTAATCCAAATGTTGCCCCATTTTACTTGCAACAACTCTTCTGAAGACTCCTTACTTTACTTTTTTTTTTTTGGAAAATCCATTTTCCACTTAATTATGCAATCTGGACCACAGTGTGCAATGTCTCGTAGACAATTTTATAGCAAATTTTATGAACTTTCAAATATATATATTCAAAAATGGTCACAATTAAAAAAAAAATCGAAAAACTGCAAATATTTTGCTGAAATCAAACATTCAGTGACAATATTTTGAAAACGAGGAACTTAATTCAAAAATCTGAGAATTACTTGTCGATTGCAAATTCAAATTAACAAAAAAAAATAAGTAAAAAATTACAATGCTACAAAATTCATTGAAGGTGAAAAAACAAAAGTGTCTCTTTGATGACTATATACAGTCCAGATTCGATTATCCGAAGACTCGATTATCCGATGTTTCGATTATTTCGATCGAATTTTTTTTTTTTATTTTAAACATTAAATTCGAGTCCTGTGACCCCATTTTAGTCAAATTTGAGTTGTTGAGTGCCCGCCATTTTGGCCGCCATCTTGGATTTAAAAACTTTAAGAGCGAGTCCACGAGCAAAGCATACCCATCTCGCATCGACCTCACCAATCTGCCTGAAATTTTCAGGGGTTGTTTGTACATATAAAACAAGCATCTGGCCAAAATATGAGCACTCTAGGTCAACGGGAAGTGGGGCAAATCGGGACACAAAGTTTGAAGGTTCAAAAACGTCAAAAATCTTAAAAAGGCTATAACTTAGGCAAAATTCAATCTAATTTCAAATCTCAAAATGCATCTGAAAGGGCTTGAAAAATGCAACAAAATGCAGGGTAGAGCATCCCGATTGGTTAAATCTAAAGGGAGTTATTGGTATTTTTGTGAAAAAATAGCATAATTTTCAAACTCAAATAAAAAAGTGTTCCATCCAGATATCAACTCGGTTCGACCTGCAGCTTGTAGGGGACATCTGGGACTACCATCTGAGACTGAGAACGCTTTGGGTAAGGCAGTTTAACATATTAAATAGACACTTTTACTTTTAGTGATTTTTTTGGTTGTAAATTTTTGCTCGGGGGACCCCTTAGATCCCATTTCTTGGTGATAATTTTATCATATTCGTGTTTCTGAGACAATTTCACAATAGAAACATGTATAAAAATGTTTATTTTCATCCATTTTAACCCTTTAAAAAATAAAAGTTAAAATAGTAGTTTATGCAACAAGTTGCAAAAAGAGGATTTTTTCAGCACGAGTCGTACATTTATCCAACGAGGTTCACCGAGTTGGATAAATATGAAGAGTGCTGAAAAAATCAAGTTTTGCAACGAGTTCCATACAACATTTTTTGCAATTCCGAAAAACACCCATAGAGTGAAATTTTATGTCAAATTTTCATGTATTTTGTCAATAAATCGTTTGAATAAAAAAAAAGTTAAAAAGTGTTACTTTTCGAAACAAGTGCTGAAAAGTTCAACTTTTCAGCACCCATTTCAGTGCTGGAAAGTAGAACTTTTCAGCATTTATATTGAAAAGTGTTGCTATTTGATTCTGTTATTTTTGGTACAGTAAAGTAGGCTATTTCGTCGTTCAAGAATGACAGGAAAAGTAAGTAGTTTCACGACGGAATTGCAAAAAAATCTTTAATTCACATTTATTGAAAATCAAGTTCGTTTCCAAGGATACTAGATGACACCAGAAAAAAAGCAGCTTCTCAATTTTTTTTAACTTTCATTTTTTAAAGTGTTAAAATGGATGAAAATAAACCTTTTTATGCATGTTTCTATTGTGAAATTGTCTCAGGAACACGAATATGATAAAATTATCACCAAGAAATGGGATCTAAGGGGTCCCCCGAGCAAAAATTTGCCCCACTTCCCGTTGACCTAGAGTGCTCATATTTTGGCCAGATGCTAGTTTTATATGTACAAACAACCCCTGAAAATTTCAGGCAGATTGGTGAGGTCCAAACGACGTCCCATACAAAGGGGTATGCCCTGTTCGTGGACTCGCTCTTAAATCACTTCAGAGCAAATTTGGGGTCACATCCAAGCTTAACAATCAAAAAAAGGCAGCGGAAAAATTAGTTTTTTCTTGGTTCGATTATCCGAAGTGATTTTTTTACGAAGCCTTCGGATAATCTGTAAACCATATACTTTTTTTAAGTCACCTTCTTTTAAACGATTCTCGATTTACGCAACTTTTTTTAAGCCATGACTTAAAATGAGAATGTCCATAACTTAAATTGAGAATATGACTTAAATTAAGAATCTTGGATGAACCAGAACATCTCAACACTTCAGCAAATTAGTCTACGATACTCACTGAAACTATGCAGGTGAGTCCATGGGTCAAAAACCGTCGACCTCTGGCTTGTTACGGCGGTAGACCCACAGATCTTAACTCCAGGGAGTCCTTGGATGACCCAGATCATCCCAATAAGTTGTTACAACAATGCACTGTAGCCTACCGCACTCACTAAATCAGTCTGGGTAGGATCAGTTGTTAAAATTTTGAAGTTTCAACTTGTTTCTTTGGTAAGCCTGCTGCACAAAATTCCAGGAAGTTTCGGATGGACTAGAACATCCCAGGTGTTCCAAAACCATGCTAAAATGTTTTAATAACATAACTAAACAAAATACTTTTGATACATTTTGAAAATTCTCCGACAAATTACGAGATCCCAAAGATTCTTAACTTATGTCATATTCTCAATTTAAGTCATGGACATTCTTTTTTTAAACAATTCTCGATTTAAGGGGTTACATACATGTAAATCGGCAAAAATTTCAGATGTCGGTTTGAGCACACAATTAAACTTTTTTCAAAATCTGTTTTCACGGCATTAAAATATACATTCTCATCTATTAACAAAACAAATTTGAATACATTTGGTTGCATCATTGCCGAGATATAGTTATTTGAAGTTAGCAGTTTCAGAAAACGGGTGCCACGATATCTCAACATTGCTTCGACCAAATCGGCTCAAAATTTTGGTGAAGAATCGTTAAACCGGTCCCGTGTGCATGACGAAGGCCGATTTTCAAAAAGTTTGTTTTAAAAAAGATAAAAATATTTTTCTGTTTTTCATATAAAAAATCGCCAGTTTTTGATTTTTGTATTTTTTGAAAATTCAAAATTTAAAAATCGGGCTTCGTCATGCACACGGGACATGTCTTGGGAGTCTTCACCCAAAATTTCAGCCAATTTGGTCCATCCCATCTCGAGATATCGTGGCACCCGTAAATCAACTTGGTGTTCAGAGAAAAACGCTCAGAAAGTTAGACAGTTGGCTTTGCGCATGGCAAAATTCTGAGCTTAAATCGTCTCTAACTCAGTTAAATCATGAAATATCTTAATGAAACTTTCAGGAGTGATTGAAAATCATCTTTTAAGTGAATTTAATAAATTTTCTGTAATATGAAATTTAGTGATTTTCTACATGTATGTAACCCCTTAAGCACCCCCATTTCGTTGTGTAAATCAAGAATATGGTGTACTATGTTTTTAATAAATTAGGTCATAGTGTATTCATAAACAATTTATATACTATCTTTATTCATTGACAAATCTTTCATATTTTTATATAAGTTTAATTTGAAGTAATTTGAACTAAATCTTCACAATAAAATAAAGGTTATAATCCACCATCAATAATTATGCAGACAAATTACACGAATGTCCATTAATGAGTTGCAAAGTTTTCACTCTTGCAGGCTGTTAGAACGAGCAAAAAACGAAGGTAATTAATTATATTTCCAATCAATTAATCACTGTCAAAGTTACCTTACCCTCCATGAAAAAACCGCCACCAACCCTCAAATGTCCCTTAATGTACGGGAAATGTCGAGTAAATCACTTGACCTACCCACGGCCATAAACTGTCCTGCGTTCGTTCGCATACAAAAAAGGCGAACCTCATTTGTCGTATCAACAACGGTGTCGTTGTGACCGTCATCATGCACTTGCTGCTGCTCTCTTCTGGTAAGTAATTCAAGTAGAAAATTGATTTCCCCTGTCGATTGAAATTACAAGGCATTTTTTTAATTAAAAAAAAGTCCCCACTTATTACAGTTTAATGAGTGCGGAACATGCACGTAGCGGCGGGGAGAACCAGCCCAAAAAAAAATGGGGAGCAAACGCTACACGTGGCACTGTGGCTTACACGTGGGGCTGGTGTTGGGTTGTGCCGGAGTTCAAGTGCAGTCGCCGCTGGAGGAACAAAGAGACCAAAGCCGAACGTGCCTCGGCGGACGTGCTCCGTTTTCGTAAATCACGCCTCGAAGGGCCAAGTTTTTCTAGACTCGTTTTTTGTGGTGTTTTTTGACTTTTAAAGAAATTTTCAAGGTGTAATATTTGATTCTGATTTCCTGGTTACAAACAAAAAAAACTTGTTTTATGGTGTTATTTTTTAATAACATGGAGAAAATATTTTATCAAGAACATTTTCTATGGAATTTCAATGATTTAAATCAAAATTCCTTGAAACCAAACATAAATCAAACACATCCAAATAAGGATGACTTTACCTTCACCAAAAAGCCCCACGACATTCATGTTTTCACAAACGACTCAACATTAGCACGTTAATGATACATTGAAACGGGTGTTTTCGGGCATACTTTAATATGAGGGTAAATTTCATTGCATGCATCTCAGCAGCAACAGGGCACACCAAATTGTTTGATAAAGTGCACTCAATTTTGCTGATCGCATCGGTGACGAGAGATAAGCCCTAAGCGGGGTCATAAATCTTTTCCCAAGCGAGAAAATTGAAATTTTGCACGCATTAATTTGAAGGTAACGCTGCATGTTTTAAAGAGTTTTGCTGTGGTTGAGGAACAACAATATTTGCATTAAATAGTTTATATGCTGATGTGTTATGTGATTTCGGCAAGTGATTATGTTTAACTTGTATACATATTTCTTATGCGAAAAGCAATAAAATTTAATCAAATTATTTATACAAATTTTCACACAACTGGGAAACATATTTAAAAAATATTTAAAATTTTTAAAAAGAATTTCCAAATCGCAAAAGCCAAATCCTTAATTACTGTTTTCCTTAGGGATCCAGATATCGACAAAGTGACTCCAAACTGATAAAAAATTCTATTTTAATATTTCGACGCCGTTGTGCTAACTTCTCGCAAGTCGCTTTTTGACGTTCCGAGAAACACGTGTTTTAATGTTTGACTTTGCATAAACAAAAACGAGAGCACGCAATGTAAACAATAACAAACACGTTTTGTTTGGCTGACCATTCTGTGCATTGTCCTTGAAGTTTGGTTGAATTGGGTTGCGTTCTGGAGTCCCAAGTTATAATCACAAATTCATAGTGTTTTTTAAAAGGTCCTATGAGCTATTGTGTTTCATATGATTATAGGACCAAATCAAAAAGTCTAGAAATGTTCACGGTAGACGGGCATGCCCGTGTGTCAAATCCGTTCTGACCTGGCAAGTTGTCGCACACAGCAATTTTTAGGGTGTGTCAAGATAGCACGACAAGATTGAAACTTCTTTGTGTGTGTGTGTGTGTGTGTGTGTGTGTGTGTGTGTGTGTGTGTGTGTGTGTGTGTGTGTGTGTGTGTGTGTGTGTGTGTGTGTGTGTGTGTGTGTAACCAACCAAACGGGAACACGCGGTCGCTTCTTAAAAAGTGAGTTGTTTCCATGTTACGGCTGGTGGATCTACCGCCGTTACAAGATAGAGGTCAGTGGTTTTTGACCTCAGATCATATCCGGATAGCCTCAGGGAGGTCCGGGGACTAGTCTAACGATATGTGGTGATGTTCTAGGTCTTCTGTAGAGTCCCGGGAGTTACGGCTGTTGGATCTACCGCCGTAACAAGATAGAGGTCAGTGGTTTTTGACCTCAGATCATTTCCAGATAGCCTCAGGGGGGTCCGGGGACTAGTCTACCGATATGTGGTGATGTTCTAGGTCTTCTGTAGAGTCCCGGGAGTTAAGGGTGATGGATCTACCGCCGTTACAAGATAGAGGTCGGAGGTTTTTGACCCCAGATCATATCCGGATAGCCTCAGGGAGGTCCGGGGACTAGTCTACCAATGTGGTAATGTTCTAGGTATTCTGTAGAGTCCCGGGAGTTACGGCTGGTGGATCTACCGCCGTAACAAGGTAGAGGTCAGTGGTTTTTGACCTCAGATCATATCCGGATAGCCTCAGGGAGGTCCGGGGACTAGTCTACCGATATGTGGTGATGTTCTAGGTCTTCTGTAGAGTCCCGGGAGTTACGGCTGTTGGATCTACCGCCGTAACAAGATAGAGGTCGATGATTTTGACCTCGGATCATATCCGGATAGCCTCAGGGAGATCCGGGGACCCTACTCCCGGGACTCTACAAGTAGACTAGTCCCCGAACCTCCCTGAGGCTATCTGGATATGATCTGAGGTCAAAAATCACTGACCTCTATCTTGTTACGGCGGTAGATCCATCGGCCTTAACTCCCGGGACTCTACAGAATACCCAGAATATCACCACACATCGGTAGACTAGCCCCTGAATCAAATCCCGGTCGGTACCTTTGAAATTTGGAACCAGGAATTGGAACAAAAACGAAACTGAATCAGGTGGGATTCGAACTCACACCTCTGGATTGATGGTCTGGGACTCTAACCAGTCGGCCTTCCGAAGGTTATAAAACATGTTGTATTCTTTTCATATTAAATACGCTCTGATCCCTGATTTGCTTGAAGGGATGGGGAGTCTTAAGATAGATCAAGGATCCGTCTGGTGCTTGCTTCTATGTTAAGGCGGGGCCGGACAATGCCCTACGACCTCGGAATTGGGCCGCTAGGATCTCTGCCATTCTGAAATGAGTCGTTGGAAGCAGCGCGAGGGCTATCACCACCTAATACCCGGGACTGAGATAAGTTGTATCAGCATTCGGCATATACAAAGTCTGATACAAATTATACTTTCCCATAATTTCGCTACCGGTTAGCGGGTATTGGATTGGACCACACACACACACACACACACACACACACACACACACACACACACCCGTGAACCGTGGGGACAGGTGAGGGTCCCTGCGGAGCTTAGCTGCCAGCTACCGGGCGGGTTGCAGTAGGCGGATAGCTGTCGGCGATTGCATACATTCATTGCATCGCCCCCGGACCAGCAGCGGGAGGATGTCTAGGACGTGGCGGAATTGAACAAGGGCTCTGTTTAATTTCTTCGAAAAAAAACCACATGGGTCCGTAAACACCTCTGTCAAGCGATCGAACGCCGCTATAAGTGTTTTAGCCCGAAACCTCACCAAACCCCGAATCCAAGATGTGACGCGACCCGTGTCGAGGGATGCATGGCTGGGGGGGTTCAACAAATTCCCAGTCGATAACGGAGCCTGTGGGGCACAGGGGCGAACCCCACACGTAATTTGCCCTTACTGCGTCACGGCAGGGCACTGGCGCAGCGGACCGTATTTCCCTAGCGACTCGTGGGATTCAAAATGAAGACAAGTGAAACAAACCAACAAAAGGGTCCCGATGCGCCCCAAGCATCGGAAAACACGGAGGTAGAAGAGGACGCAAACGTCGAAATGGCAGGAGGCGAGTCAAACGGCGGCGACACAGCAAGCGGAGGGGCGAGCGCGTTCCGTGGAAGCGGGAAGGTGATGAGATCCCCAGTGTTGAACCAGGCGGCTGCTTCGAGTCAGCAGATAGGAGTTATTGGAGAGGAGACTCCCAAGTCATCCTTGTTGAACTTCGCCGGCAGTACCCCTCAGGACGGAGTCCTGCTCGGAAGGACCGCGTTGCAGGAGGTCAGAAGGAGGGTTAACGAACTCTTTGATTTCATCAAGGACAAAAACAACGTCCACACCAGAATCAAGCAGATGGTGAATGGAGTCAAGGCAGCCATGAATGCCGCAGAGCGCGAAAACAGCTCGCTGGTGGTGACGCGGAATTCACTGAAGCTCAGAGCTGAAAGAGCCGAAGAAACGCTGAACGCAAAACTGGAGGAGGAAGCGCTTCGGGAGAAAGAACCGAAAACGCCGCCCGGCCCAGGCTCTAAAAGGGACAGGGAAACGCCTGGAGAGGAGGAGGACGCAAAGAAGCAGAAGCAGGGGAATGGAGACAGTCCGGACCCAGCGAAGGAGGAATGGGAGAAGGTCAAGAAAAAGAAGCGGAAGAAAAAAGGGAAGCAGAACGAGGACACCCAAAAACCCAAGTTTCGCAGGGAGCGTAACAAAGGCGAGGCTTTGGTGGTCGAGGTGAAGGAAGGTGTTTCGTACGCAGACCTCCTCCGGAAAGTACGAACCGATCCGGAACTCAAGGAGCTTGGCGAGAACGTGGTTAAAACCAGGCGCACACAGACCGGAGCGATGCTTTTTGAGCTGAAGAATGACCCCGCGGTCAAGAGCTCAGCTTTTAAGTCCCTCGTCGAGAAAGCCGTAGGCTACGAGTCGAAGGTAAGGGCGTTATCGCCGGAGACAACGATTGAGTGCAGGAACCTGGACGAGATCACGACGGAGGAAGAGCTAGAAGATGCGCTGATCGTTCTTCTGGATGACCGTACGACACCGATGGCAATCCGGTTGAGGAAAGCCTACGGCGGCACGCAAATTGCGTCGATCCGACTATCGACGCCTTCGGCGTCTATGCTGCTGGAAGCCGGCAAGGTCAAAGTAGGGTGGTCGGTGTGCCCACTGAGGCCTGTTCCTCGAGTGACCCAGCAGATGACGAGGTGTTTCCGCTGTATGGGTTTCGGCCACCAGGCGAGAAATTGCGACGGTCCCGATCGAACCAACAGCTGCAGAAGATGTGGTAGAGAAGGCCACATGGCAAGAGACTGCAAAAATAAGCCGAAGTGCGTGCTCTGTAAAGAAGGCGATGGCAATAGCCATGCGACGGGTGGCTTTAATTGCCCGGTGTACAAGAAGCTGGCCTCGGGCAAAAAGTAATGGAGGTGTCCCAGGTGAACCTCAATCACTGCGACACTGCACAGCAACTGCTGTGGCAGTCGACCGCGGAGACGGGGTGTGACGTGGCAATTATTGCAGAACCGTACCGAGTTCCACACGACAACGGAAACTGGGCCGCGGATACAGCAAGAATGGCGGCGATACACGTGATGGGGCGGTACCCCATACAGGAAGTGGTCTCGAGGGCGTTTGAAGGATTCGTGATCGCCAAAGTAAACGGAACCTTCTTCTGTAGCTGCTATGCTCCCCCAAGATGGACCTTGGAGCAGTTTCAGCAGATGCTGGATAGTCTGACTGATGAACTGACCGGACGAAGCCCGATCGTTATCGGAGGTGACTTCAACGCGTGGGCGGTCGAGTGGGGTAGCAGATGCACCAATGCTAGGGGGGCATAGCCTAATGGAAGCTCTGGCAAAGCTAGACGTTAGGCTGGCGAATCGCGGAACCAGCAGTACCTTCCGCAAAGACGGTCGTGAGTCCATTATCGACGTTACGTTCTGTAGCCCGCGACTGGCGGCCGACATGAACTGGAGGGTGAGTGAGGACTATACCCATAGCGATCACCAAGCGATCCGGTACAGCATCGGGAGACGAGCCCCTGTACCAGATAGGAGCAGCCGGTCCTACGGAAGGAAATGGAAGCTGCAGTACTTCGATGAGGGTCTCTTCGTGGAAGCGCTCCATTGGTGTGATGGTCCCCAAGACTTGAGTACCGACGTGCTAACAGCACAACTGGTGACAGCATGCGACACAACCATGCCGCGGAGACTGGAGCCAAGGAACTGTCGTCGTCCAGCCTACTGGCGGAATGAAGAACTCGGTACCCTTCGGGCAAGTTGCCTCAGCGCCAGAAGACGAGTCCAGAGAGCAAGATCCGAAGCAACTAGAGAGGAGTGCAGAGAGGAGTACCGGTCTGCAAAGGCCGCGCTCAAGAAAGCGATCAAATGCAGCAAGACAAACTGCTTCAAGGAGTTATGCCAAGACGCTGATGCAAACCCTTGGGGGAGCGCATATCGTGTCGCGATGGCGAAGATCAGAGGCCCATCGATGGTGGCTGAAACGTGTCCCGACAAGCTGAAGGTCATTGTGGAAGGGCTCTTCCCAAGACATGACCCAACGACATGGCCTCCTACACCGTACAACGACGAAGGGGGTAGCAACGCCGAAGGTCATCTGATCACCAACGAAGAACTTGTGGCAGTAGCGAAGAGATTGAAGGTGAAGAAAGCTCCCGGCCCGGATGGAATCCCGAATTTCGCCCTGAAATCGGCGGTTCAAGCATTCCCGGATAGGTTTCGAACAGTCCTGCAGAAATGCCTGGACGAAGGACACTTCCCCGACCCGTGGAAGGTTCAAAAGCTCGTGTTGCTGCCAAAGCCAGGCAAACCACCGGGGGACCCATCATCGTATAGGCCTATATGTTTGCTGGACACCCTCGGAAAGCTTCTGGAACGGATCATCCTTAACCGGCTGACCAAGTACACGGAGAGCGAGCATGGCTTAGCAGCGAGGCAGTTCGGCTTCCGTAAAGGGAGATCCACGGTGGACGCCATCCGGAAAGTGGTCGAGAAAGCCGACGAAGCGCGGAGGAAAAAACGCAGGGGGAACCGTTGCTGCGCAATAGTCACGATTGACGTCAAGAACGCGTTCAACAGTGCGAGCTGGGCGGCCATAGCAGCAGCGCTGCACAAAATGAAGGTGCCTGACTATTTGTGCATGAGCTTGAAGAGCTACTTCGAGAACCGCGTGCTGGTCTACGACACTGCCGATGGACAAAAAACCGTTGTTGTTACCGCGGGAGTTCCGCAGGGATCCATTCTGGGTTCAGCACTGTGGAACGGAATGTATGACGGAGTGTTGACACTGGGGCTACCCAACGGCGTAGAGATTGTTGGCTTTGCAGACGACATAGTGCTGACGGTAACCGGCGAAAATGTCGAGGAGGTCGAAGTACTGGCTATGGAGGCAATCGCCATGATCGAGAACTGGATGCTCGAGATGAAGCTGCGGATCGCTCACCACAAGACGGAGATGATTCTGGTTAGTAACCACAAAAAGGTGCAGCAGGCCCAGATACACGTTGGAGAACACGTCGTGCACTCGAAGAGAGCGCTCAAGTACCTCGGGGTGATGGTGGATGACCGGCTGAACTTCAACAGCCACGTCGATTACGCCTGCGAGAAGGCGGCTAAGGCGATCATGGCACTGTCGAGGATGATGCCGAACAACGCTGGACCCAGGAGCAGTAGGCGCCGTCTCTTGGCAAGTGTCGCGACGTCCATACTTAGGTACGGCGGACCGGTATGGTGGACGGCGCTGGGGACGAAGCGAAATCGAGCGCTGCTCGACAGAACGCAGAGACTGATGGCCATGCGGGTTGCAAGCGCGTACAGGACCATTTCGTCGGAAGCAGTTGGTGTCATAGCCGGAATGATCCCCATCAGAATCACACTAGAAGAGGACACCGTGTGCTACACCCGAAGAGGCACGAGAGGTATCCGGGAAGCCGCGAGAGCCGAATCGCTGACAAGGTGGCAACGCGAGTGGGACACTACGGAGAAAGGCAGATGGACGCATCGGCTGATCCCGTCTGTATCCGCGTGGGTGAACAGAAGGCACGGAGAGGTCACCTTCCACCTCACACAGTTCCTGTCGGGCCATGGCTGAGTGTGGCTGTGAAGGAGAGCACGTTATGATGGTCGGCTCTACCAAATCGGTACACGTCTCGATGGTCACAGGAGTCGAGAACCCACGAGTGTGGCTGTGAAGGAGAGCACGTTATGACGGTCGGCTCTACCAAATCGGTACACGTCTCGATGGTCCAAGGAGAGGGCTGCATATGACTAGCCGATCAAAAGCAACGCGATTCTTGGGCGCGGTTAAACCCTCGCATGGACTCATATGTATGTGGAACAGGAAATGGTTCTAGTACCCGGCATGGATCCTGTAAGTAGACTAGTGCAGAAAATGCAACGCCTCCCCCCGAAGTTATACCGAAAGGTGGTCCCGGGGGGAAAAGGGCACGGCGTTCAAGGACTGGTTTAGTGGGTCGGGAAAACTCTTTTTGTTTTCCCAACCCCACACTACCTGAGAAATGAATTCTCAGGTGTCTGATAGCAGATTCCGACCTTGTAAAAAAAAAAAAAAAAAAACACACACACACACACACACACATCGGTAGACTATCCCTGAGACTATCTGGATATGATCTGAGGTCAAAAACCATCGACCTCTATCTTGTTACGGCGGTAGACCCATCGGTCGTAACTCCCGGGACTCTACAGAAGACCTAGAACATCACCACATATCGGTAGACTAGTCCCTGAACCTCCCTGAGGCTATCTGGATATGATCTGAGGTCAAAAATCACTGATTTCTATCTTTTTACGGCGGTAGATCCATCGGCCGTAACTCCCGGGACTCTTCAGAAGACCTAGAACATCACCACATATTGGTAGACTAGTCTCTGAACCTCCTTGAGGCTATCTGGATATGATCTGAGATCAAAAACCACTGACCTCTATCTTGTTACGGCGGTAGACCCACCAACCTTAACTCCCGGGACTCTACAGAAGACCTAGAACATCACCACATATCGGTAGACTAGTCCCCGGACCTCCCTGAGGCTATCCGGATATGATCTGAGATCAAAAACCACTGACCTCTATCTTGTTACGGCGGTAGACCCATCGGCCGTAACTCCCGGGACTCTACAGAAGACCTAGAACATCACCACATATCGGTAGACTAGTCCCCGGACCTCCCTGAGGCTATCTGGATATGATCTGAGGTCAAAAACCACTGACCTCTATTTTGTTACGGCGGTAGACCCACCGGCCGTAACTCCCGGGACTCTTCAGAGGACCCAGAACATCACCACATATCGGTAGACTAGTCCCTGAACCTCCCTGAGGCTATCCGGATATGATCTGAGGTCAAAAACCAAAGTCACAATCGCCTACCTTATACTTGTACGGCAGTGAACACATAGGCCTTAACTTGAGGAAGTTTCGGATGACCTAGAACATCGTAAACCTTGTAAATTTAGTGTAGCTGTATAGCTGACTTCATAACGATTCCAAAACACTATAAATTTGTATAGTTAAGATGATTTTTTACAAAAATATAGGCCATGTATAGCCAAAATCCCATAAGCCCTGTACCTCGCATATGTAACTCTTGCGACAAAACCGAATCAGGTGGAATGACTCGTATATGCAAAGTTGCATATGCGAGGCGCTCTTATGCGAGGTTTGACTGTATTTTAGATGTTGTATTCTATACATGCAAATAACTCACATAGGCATTTGGACGGTAACGACAAGATTAAAACTTCTTTAATATGAAAAGTGACAAAAATGCACAGAGTTTTTTTTTTTTGGTTTTTATTGAATATCTCAGGAATGAAATCGAATTTTGGGGATCTGTGGAGGTCAATAGTTGAGGCATTGTGAGCTGCAAAAAATGGCCCAAAATACACGTACGATAAGTAAGCATGACAGCGACGATTTATGGTCAAATAATTATAAAATGTTGGTAAACTATTTGATCTTTAATTCCCAACCTTAACAACCGTTCATCTATCGAGTTATTTAGAGATTGCGATAAAACATAAAATACCCCTCAAATGTCTTCCTTAATTATTGTTTCACACTTTTGCTTTAAAACGTGGTTTCAATCCATTTTTTTCTGGAGTTCAAGATCGCTTTGAAAAATATCAAACTTTGATTCAAACGAGAAGTTTCAGCAAAATGCATTACTGAAAATATATGCAAAGGGGCCATTCATAAACCACGTGGAAAGGGAGGGGAATTTGAGATTATCAAAAAGTGTACAGTGTTTTTGGCATGTTTAGCATTAGCATTAGCATTTGGAGGACGCCCCACCACCGGAAGGCTCCACAACGCTTATCCCACTGTTTGGTGTGGTTGTGTTAGACCCTCATCCGGAACAATAATCCAACACGGGAGATACCATGTCTTCATCTTTTGATGAGTGTGTAATACAGCCCAGGGCATAAGGGGGTCCACGCCGGGTCCAAGCTATCCTCGGGGAAATGAAGGAATGTTAGTAAACACCTATCTAAAGTGCGCAGGGACCCCTACGTCACCTTAGTGGTATAGATGTTTGTAGGGAGGTTTTGGACTCAATGTTAGTAGGAGAGGTAGAACCCTAGGATATACCCCGAAAGGTATTGCGGGCGAGTCAAGTAGATTTAGTTTTTTGATTATTAAACTTATACAGATGATTGTACAGTATAAAAGATGCATGATTTATATATATTCGATTTAAAGCCACGGCAGATACAACGCGACGGAGCCGTGCATGATTAAATTGTCTGTAGTAATACTAAACGAACCATTTCCTCAGGTAAAAACAATGCCGATAAAACACAGTTTTAACATGTCTGCTGTTAAACTCAAGCTATTGACTGTAAGAGTAAAGCGAAGTTTATATATTTTTCTATAAATTATTGTGTGTTTAAGCGAAATTCGAGGTTAAAAATGATTTAACGCATAATAAGAATCTTGAGTTTAAACTCTTACAGCAATGCGGAGTGAACATCAAATATTTATTTATTCATTTGTTTTATTTAAATGCGAGAGTTAGAATTTAAATTAAACGACCGATTCAAAAAGCATTTAATTATTTAGAATTTAATTATTTTTTGTGTAATGGGATTAATCAGCATATTCATATTTAAAAAAAAAAATCGAATTGATCGTTCAAATCCTAAAGTTTAACCGACGCGTAAAAAACTGTACTAATAAAACGAAAATATTTGTCATTTACGTTATCCTGAGAGAAAATGCATAGAAATTATAGTTCGTGGCCCACTATCCACTCTCATTCAAACACGCATTTGCACACACACAACATAGAACGAGCTCACCAAATTTGAGGGATCCTCTTGCGTCGATGTTTGTTGGCTTTGATCAATGAAGCGATTCATTTTCAAAGACTCTTGAGCTGGCATTTCTTCTCTGCTTCATTTTTCAACACTTTTTCATGTCTCACTTTCCCCTCTCAAAAAGAATACAATTTGTTTAATTTCCTCGTCATTTTCTTAAAGTTAAAAACAAAAACTATTCCCACTTGTCTGTGGCAATCATCGCATCACACACACAGCTTCACCTCATGACATTTCTTTCAGCAACACACCCCTCTCACAACCGTTCTCTCTTGCTTCCTCTTTCTGCTCTTCGTCCCCACAGAACCACTCGGAGAATCGCCGACTCTTCTCAACACCACAACCTTATAGACAAATATATATATACAAATTTGTTCTTGCTCTCCCGCTCTTCACTTCCAAAGCGCTCTCTCAAATCTGTTTTCAAAACTCGCCCGCTCTTCTTCTCTTCTAAATCACTCTCACGCTCTTTTTCTCGCCTTGCCGTTCGATTCTTTCCGCGACGCGCCCGCCATCTTGAACAATTGCGTGGTTTTCACAAAATTACAACATTTTGCAGCTGTATTTTCACAATGATCACTATCTCTTCCTGAATAAAAAAACTCAGCCCCGTTCACAGATCACCTGCTTTTACTCAGCCCCCAGAAACTAGCCAGAAATCCGACCAAGGGGGTAAAACCGCCGTGGTCTGTGTTGCATGAAGCATTCGTGATTCCTCGAGAAAAAATTACAACTTCTCTAATAAAGATGCACTTTCACACTTTTCACACCAGAAAAAATGCTCCTTTTTCACAACACATTTTCACACTTAAAAATCAACATAAAACCGAAAAAAAAAACTGCAAAAACCACTACGACCCGAGACCGATGTTGCCAGACGTCCGCTCTCGCCCGATGCTCAACGCCATGTACAGTGTTTTTGGCATGTTTAAGGGGACTAAAAACTCATCTGGCCATAATCCGTGATGATGCAAAATCTGGTTTAGGACATATGAATTTATGAAATAATTTTGTTTTTTTTTTGCCTGGAAACCTGAAAAAAAAATCTTTAAAAAAATGTGTTGTCTGCTGCAGAACTTTTAAAATCAGGCAATTTGTTTTATATATATATATATATATATATATATATATATATATATATATATATATATATATATATATATATATATATATATATATATATATATATATATATATATATATATATATATATATATATATTTTTTTTTTTTTTCATTAAATTATTTTTATTAGGTCCTTTTCGGTACTGGGACCTGGTTAGGACCGAGTCGGCTTTTGTAATTACAAAAAACTTAATAATTACAGAGGATCTTGTGTGTAAATGTTAGTGGGAGGGGAGCCGATTACCCGCGGCCTACTCGGGGTTAGTAGGGAAGGGATTGATGTTAAAGACAAGGCATGGGATGGGAAGGGGGATTGTGTAGGGGTCTTGGTTGGCTCTGCTGGCCTTTGCGTTTTGTCCTCAGCCGCAACTCGGTGTCCAGCTGCTGGGGCGATCTTGCTTTGCTTCCGGTGCAACCAGAAACGACGGCTTTGTGTGAAGGCGAGTTATACTAACTGGAGGAAAACTAACTGAAGGAAAACTAACTGGAAGAAAACTAAATAGATATTTTGGAATCTGAGAGGAACTGATAGATAGGATAGAGAACATCAAGGTCTAGTTGAGATAGTGCGTCTCGCATCGGGATTTCTGGTGGTCTTCCTCGGGCCCTGAGGGTATCTTTCAACTTAATTCTGTGAGCCTGGTGATCTGGACACGCCCATACGAGATGGTCGATGTCCTGATAACCCTGCCCACAGTCGCATAAGTTCGTATCACTCATGTTGATACGGTAAAGATGAGCCTTGGACGAGTAATGGTTCGACATAAGGCGGGACATCGTTCTGATGAATCCACGCGTCAAGTCCATTCCCTTGAACCAGGCTTTTCTTTGCACCTTAGGTCGTATGGAATACATCCAACGTCCCTTGGTGTCGTCGTCCCATTGTTTTTGCCAATCCAGGAGCGCACGCTGCCTCGGCAAACCGTAGCATTCTTGTAGGCTAATTGGCCTTTCAAAAATGTCTCCACTCTCAGCACCCTTCTTGGCGAGCAAGTCCGCTTTCTCATTACCCGGAATCGAGCAATGAGCGCGGACCCACACCACCGTGATGCTGAAGGACTGAGCCGCCAGGTTGTTTAAAGTCTTGCGTATTTCCGTGAGGAAAAACGCAGACTCCCTGGTCGGCTTCAGAGACCGAATAGCCTCAACAGAGCTAAAGCTATCGGTGAAGATGAAGTAGTGGTCAGGTGGCATGGTCTCGATGATTCGCAGTGCGCAGTAAACCGCGGCTAACTCTGCGACGTAAACCGAACTCGGGTCCTTCAGCTTAAAGAACAGCTGATAAGATTCATGATAAACACCGAAGCCCGTACAGCCGTCGAGCTTGGAGCCATCGGTGAAGAATCTGTTGTTTGGAGGAACATGGTTGTACTTTGATGCGAAGATCGACGGTACTACTCCCCGCAGAAGATGGTTTGGGATACCGCGAGTATCGGCTTTCATGGACGTGTCGAAGCCAATCAGGGTGCTGCTGGTTAACGGAGGCGTGCGCTGTATCGTTGTGCTCGGGCTCCACTCCCACGATGACATAAAGTCATAATATAGAAGCATGCGCCGAGACTCAACGTGAAGGTTCAGCAACGTTTCAAAGTTGTCAATTACCAGTTTATTCCTGTAATCACACCGGATCAGGAACCGGTAAGACAGTTCGTAGTAACGAGTTCGCAGAGGCAATACTCCCGCCAAGACCTCGAGGGTCATGTTGTGAGTTGAGTGCATGCATCCCAAGACAATGCGAAGACTTCGGTACTGTATCCGCTGGAGAACCAACAAGCGTGATTTCGCAGCTGACTGGAAGCAGAAACTGCCATATTCCAGCACCGAGAGTATCGTTGTCTTGTACAGTCGAAGCAGGTCAGAAGGATGAGCACCCCACCGGTTGCCAGAGACACTGCGCAGAAAATTAGTTCTTTGCAGGCACTTTTGCTTCAGGTAGTTAATGTGCTTCCCCCATGTTCCCTTTTGATCGAAGATGGTACCCATGTACATGAAGTGGTCCGACTGCTCGATAGTCTTTCCCGAGAGAGAAAGATTGAGCTGTGCCGGTTCATGCTTCCCTGTAAAAACGACCAGTTCCGTCTTCTCCGGAGAGAATTCAATACCCTTTCCAACTGCCCAATGGGCCAAGTTGTTCAGGGTATCTTGCAAGGGTTCTAGCAGATCGACTTCCTTCTTGGCAGCGATTGAAACCACTGCGTCATCTGCGTACTGTATAAGGGTGCAGTCTCCGGTCAAGCAATCGTCGATATCGCTGACGTAGAAGTTATACATGGATGGACTTAGGCGTGAGCCTTGTGCCAAACCCATGTAACTTATCCGGGTGATTGCCAGATCACCTTGCACAAAGTGCATGTGTTTTTCTGACAACAGGTTGATGAGGAAGTTGCACATCGTCGGATTGAGACCGCTCCGCCGCAGCTTTACTCCCAACACATCGATGGAGACTGAATCGAATGCACCCTTGATGTCTAGAAAGACAGAAGCCATTTGCTGTTTCTTACCACGGGCTATGTCGATCCCTGTGGCCAGCAAGGCTAGACAGTCGCTTGTTCCCTTGCCTCTCCGGAAGCCATACTGCGTGTCAGACAGCAAGTGCTCTCGTTCCATCCATGGTTCGAGGCGGTCGAGGATCATCTTCTCCAGCAACTTGCGTAGACACGACAGCAAGCTGATTGGACGATACGAGTTGTGGTCGGATGCCGGCTTACCGGGCTTTTGAATGGCAACCACCCGGACCTGTCGCCATTCGTGTGGAATTATGTTCTGCTCCACCAACGTGTTGAACAGTTTCAACAGACGCTGCTTGGCGACGTCCGGAAGATTCTTCAGCAAGCTGAACTTGATCTTGTCCGGACCAGGAGCAGTGTTGTTGCCCGTCAATAGTGCTATGGAGAGCTCTACCATCGAGAAGGGAGGATTAGAATCGCTCCCATCAACAACGTCGAATGATGGTTGTGTCGGCACCGAGTCCGGGCACACCTTCTTGGCGAAATCCAATATCCACTTGTCCGATTTTTCCACACTCTCGTTCGGAACGGAACCTCTTCGCATGGCCCTCGCAACGATATATATATATATATATATATATATACAGCAATTCCATTTGAAAAGAGCCTAAACCAAAAAAAAAGTTCTCCGATCGGGCTCAAAATTTTTCTGGGGGTTCCTTGGCCAAAATAATTAGACCCGTATTTTTTTGTTTGGCCATTAGGGTGACCTACATCGTGCTAGGGTGGTTCGAAAAATGGCAATTTTCGTCATTTTTCGCAAAAACCACTTTTTTCTAAAAATCATATCTCCGCGCCATTTCATCCGATTTTAGCTGTCTTAGATGCAAAAGAAAGGTGATGAGTTTGGCTATTTGGGAAAAATAGTAAAAAGTTCCAAAAATCTAGTTTAACTATTGAAAAAGTCGTATGAAAACTTAAAATGGCGTTTTGACCATGTCTGGACCAAAGAGCCTATGTCTGAAAATATTTTTATCGGATTCCTCGGAAAATTTCACATAACATATCAAAAAATTGGCGATGTCGAACCGTACGTTTTGGAGATACGATTTTTTGAAAATAAAAACTGCGTTTTTCGACGCGCCACGCGCAAAAACGGGAAAATGACGAAATCGGCAAAAAATCAACTATTTTCACTAAAACTTCGATAACTTTAAAATTTCAGCGATGACCTATAGATGTTTGGGTATCAAAATTTTTGTAATTGAAAGACGCAACTTTTGGTACCATAACATCTATAGGTCATCGCTGAAATTTTAAAGTTATCGCAGTTTTAGTGGAAAAAGTTGATTTTTTGCCGATTTCGTCATTTTCCCGTTTTTGCGCGTGGCGCGTCGAAAAACGCAGTATTTTTCTTCAAAAAATCATATCTCGGAAACGTACGGTTCGACATCGCCAATTTTTTGATATGTTATGTGAAATTTTCCGAGGAATCCGATAAAAATATTTTCAGACATAGGCTCTTTGGTCCAGACACGGTCAAAACACCATTTTAAGTTTTCATACGACTTTTTCAATAGTTAAACTAGATTTTTGGAACTTTTTACTATTTTTCCCAAATAGCCAAACTCATCACCTTTCTTTTGCGTCTAAGACAGCTAAAATCGGATGAAATGGCGCGGAGATATGATTTTTAGAAAAAAGTGGTTTTTGCGAAAAATGACGAAAATTGCCATTTTTCGAACCACCCTAGCACGATGTAGGTCACCCTAATGGCCAAACAAAAAAATACGGGTCTAATTATTTTGGCCAAGGAACCCCCAGAAAAATTTTGAGCCCGATCGGAGAACTTTTTTTTTGGTTTAGGCTCTTTTCAAATGGAATTGCTGTATATATATATATATATATATATATATATATATATATATATATATATATATATATATATATTTATATATATTTATTTATATTTATATTTATTTTTTATATATATATTTATATATATTTATTTATATATATATATATACATATATATATATATATATATATATATATATATATATATATATATATATATATATATATATATATATATATATATATATATATATATATATATATATATATATATATATATATATATATATATATATATATATATATATATATATATATATATATATATATATATATATATATATACATATATATAGATTTTGTAATTAATGGTAATAAAGTAATTAAAAGTTTTTTCGCTTGTTGGATTTACCTTTTCTTAGATTATTTTTTTTGATTAAATTTTGTCTATACGTTCCTTAGGCACACGAAAAATCGTTTTTTTATTTTTGTATCGAAAAATGTCCACGTTTTTAAGGTCGTAGAAGGTGTCTTTCACTCTTGGAGCAATGACTGTCAATGATGGTTCTGAATTAAGGGTCCAGAAATAGTAAATTGAAATGAAAATATAATCACTGTATGTAGAATGCTTCTAAAAACAACACAAAAAAACATTTTTTGATTGAAATATTCTGAATCAAGATTTGAATATTTTTCTAAAACAAATATGGCCGCCATTTTTCATTGCGAAAAACATTTTTTTTTTGTTAAAACTTATTTTTTGATGCTTTAAACAACTGTTTTTCCGTGCTTTAAACAACAGTTTTTTCTTTCTTTTTTGTTCCTTTAAAGTTTGCATTTTGAGAAAAAACGTAAATTTGTAAAACGTAAAATCATTTATCAACTCACGATGTATAAGAAACTATTGATTCGATTTTCAATGTATAAACAATTAACCCCTTTTGAAACTTTTTGCTCTTTTCAATAATAATAAAAGTCGAAATTCACATATTCCACACTTGTGAAACATAATAAACTAGCACAATTTAAAACATTTAACATATATAAATAATTTCAGTTATTCTGAGCATAAGCAGCGATCTCGACCACAATTCCTAGCAGCAGAAGAATTTTGCCGAGTATTGACTATCTACCGGGTGCTTTGAGGGTCATCTTGATGCTGTCGATCATATAGATCCAGAAGAGCTGCAGGATCTGCAGATGAATAAAATTGGAAATTCCAACATATTTGAAGCTTCAGAAAAGATTTAGTGATTTTTAGTGATCCAGTGAAGAAGACTTCAAAATATAAGCCGAAACGTCGGTAACGAATGGAAACGGTTGTTACTTTTATTCGACGGACTGAAAAGCCAAAACTTTCTCAACTTTCTTCTTGTCTTACTTAATATTTTTCATTGTATTTCATACTTACTACCATTCTATGTGAGGGGATACTGAGCTCGATTTGCTCTCCATCCGCATTGACCTTTTCTCATCTATGATTTTCCTTTTTATCAGTAGTTAGAATCAAAGCCGGGGTTGGGGAGGGAGCATCAGGGCAGTGGACAGTTTGCTGTAATGGCGGAGACAGGATGTGGATAGTGAAGACCAGAACTACGTCACAACTTGTCATGCAATTTGCACGGAACCCGTTCTGCGTTCGTTCTCGTTCTTCAATGTGAACTGAACCCACAGCGCAGGAGCCATTGATTTTCGTTCCAAAAACAGAACGTCACTTTTTCGTGCCGTTCTCTTTCAACATTTGGAACGCGTTCTGTGAACCGCCTGTAGCCAAAGGTTCTCCATGGCGACAGTTTGACTTATATTGACAATCAGTAGACTGAATTTCATATAGCTCGGTTAGATCGGTGGTAACATGAAAGTTTGGTGATCAGAGAAAGTGAGTTCGAATCTTATTTTTTTGAATTATTTTTTTTTAATTTGGTGTTTAGTTGGGTAGTGAAACAACTTTTGGATTTAAATTATAATACCATTCAAGGGAAAATCCAGGTGGAGAGGCTAGGAAAACTAAAGCTAAACGATTTATATTCAAAATGCCTCTGAGGCTTTTAACTAAGAAATAGACAAAACCTTATGACCACCGTGGTTTTGAAAATTTTTCAAGCTTTCAAGTTTAGGAAAAAAAAAATGATTCGAATTTTCGAACTCAATACCTTTGATTACTAAACTTATATGTTACCACTGAGCTAGCAGGGCTGATATGTCATGGGGTGATTAAAAGTGAATGAAGTTTAGCTGGTCTACTGAGCTCCCATCAAAGGAAAAAGCTAGAGTTCTGAACTGGGTTCTCCGTTCGTTTCAAAAAAGCCTACTGAACGAACGTTTCATAGAGACGAGCGTTCGTTCTCAGAGCTGTTATTTTCCGTGTTGCTGTGTGAACTTGAACGAACGGAGAACCCGTTCAAAAGCATGACTGGTCACAAGGGGGAAATAGTTTATTAATTATACAATTCTAAAGGATTGTCTCCAGCTGTCTGCCGCGCCCTTTTAGGCCCCCAACAAGGTGCGAGCCCTGTTTTTCAGCTTTGTCAGACTTTTTTCGGAGTTATTGGAAGTTACTGTTGGAAGGAGATTCTCTTCCCCTGAGGACACCGTGAGTGATTTTGCTTGTTCGCGTCCAACCATCCCCTTTTGGCCCTTCATCCGGCAGTAATTTGAAGATGCTCCCTTTAAGTCTGAGCCACTGTAATTCTAGGCAACCGCTACATAGGTCATCCTTGTGGCCCTGTTGGTTATCACATCAAATCAAATCAAAATCAAATCAAAAGTCATTTGTATATAATCGTTGATCGAAAGACACGCTGACATTCAGGTTTTTGTTTATCTCGACTGGGACAGTTTATATGGCTGTTTCAGCTTAGTTAATTTTTCGAACCAATTTCAATCTGTTCTCATAAGTGAATTTTTCTGTGCAAAAGGATTACAGGAAGAGAATATTAAGCCAATAGAAATTACCTAAAGAGAAGAACTTTGTCTTTCGCCTGGTCCACCTGAAATCGCAAACTCCTAGATATATGCTGGAACGAAAGTAGGAGACACCAATTTCCGCGTCATATCAGATGGGGGAGGGAATTGAATTGAATCGGTATTTATTCCGCAGGGAAATTTAACTTGTGGCCAACGTCGAGCATATAGCAAGCAAGCAAGTGGGACCGGAAGTGGAGACCGAAGAGAAACGAGATCCAAAGATACCATCAATAAAGGTGATTTAGGTTAAGCACTTCACTCTATACCAGGCAGATATAGATAGGTATAGGAGGTACACGTGTCGGTTTAGTCCACGTGATTCCGAGAGACTGGCGGCGGAGATGGCGGCCGAGATTGTGGCGTCGGGTAATGCATACCAAATGAGCCCGGAATGCTGGCGGGCAAATGTACTCACGGCAGAAGGTCTAGGTGTGTTCGTCGTCGCCGGAGGATGCTTGCTCAGCCAGATAAGGAGCCGCTAACTAAGATGGATTGACTGGCGACACATTCCGGAAGTGTTCGTTATCACCAATATGGTGCGCGTTCATTTGAGGGTAATTAGGTGGAAGATGCTGCGGAAATATTTCACTCGAAAGTCTCTCTGGCAAAGCTTGTTTTGGAATAAAGAATTTTAAAAATCTAAATGTTCAGCGACCTAATTGGATTTGAAAGGGAATACTCTCTTTTCTTCGTGTCTTTATTTTTCCTGATTTATTTTGCAATTTTCAATGGCTTCTTTATTCCACCGCCAATAATTAGTTCTGCCAAGGCGCAACTTTGTCGTCCTGCACAGCAGTGCTGCACACCACACCACTAAGGTGAGAAAAATAACACTTTGTAGTGCTTCTCCTTGTGCTGTTCCAAAGTGTTTCCGCCCCAAACTAGTATACATTGTTTGCTTCCTTTAATTTAGCCAACTTTTAACCCCGTGACGCTCGCAGGAGAAGAAGTTTTTCTTCAGCTCGCCCCGGCAGTGTTGCAAGCAATAAGGGTGGAAGCAAAAAAAAAATAACACATTAAGTCGTCGTTCGTTCGTTTTTCACTCCCAACTCCGGGCAAAGTAAAAAGTATTTCCACCTGGCCTACCTTTGGCCAACATTAGCACTATATTAGGGAGAGGGGTTCCTTGGCTTTGCCCTGCGCCGTGGCGTTGGCGTCGTCGGACGGAAATGTGTTGAGTGGGAAATTGCAATTAATGTTTAACCCAATTAGAAAATCACGAAAAACCCCCTTCGGGAGTTTTGCGAACGCGGGTGGGTGTTTGGAAAAGTTCACGTGGCAGGTCGTGTTTCTCCTCACCGACGACGACGTGGCGTTACGGATTCCGGCAAAGCTTAGGATCAGGTGGCCAAAATCAGGGCTAGAAGGAAGGCAAGGCGGGTAGTTTTTGCATGCGAAGAAGCAATGCCGTTTGTCGAGCGAGCGAGAGTTTGAACACCTTTCGGGCTATGTTGAGACTGCTGCTGCTGCTGCTGGGGTGGTTTTCCTCATTTGCACACGACGTCGACGACCGGTTCGTCGGAATTCCAGCCGCCTACGGGGGCAACAAGGAGAAGTTTTGCGGTGCGGTTGATTGGCTGATCAAATTGATACCGATATACCGCAGGACGAAGAGTGGTACCGTAACGTGGGTAGTGTTTTGATAAAAAAAAAAGAATAATATTAAAAAAAAATAATAATTAGGGCAAAAATTATATTCTTCGTTACTTCTTTATAATAAAAACTTCTGAACAAAATCTTTTCCCAAAGTATAAAGAAGTTGTATGCATTCTACTAGTATTGAATATTGTTGCATCTTAAAAAATAAACGTGCAAATTGTTTCGGCAAACAATCTCCATCCTATCAAGTGTTCTAGCCGATTCAAATTATTTTTAAAGTTAATGTCCCTTGACTACGGGCAAAGTTGATGGGGAAGGGCAAAATGATGCAAAAAGATTAAATATAAGGCCAATATATCCAACAAAATGAGATTCAATAGAGCAATATACAGTTGTCTATCAATCATTCGTTTTTCTGAAAATCTAAGTTTTGAAAGTTTTTTTTTTTTTTTTGCTGAAACAACTTTCTGCAGTACTGGACATTGGACAATGGTCATCATAGTAGATAATTGCATTTCAAATAGTTTTCAGTTGATTGCAAGTTAGCGTGACAGTAAAAAATCGACTGCAGGGATACCCCCTGATTCGATTCCTTAGGCTAAAATAAGTAAGTTTGATAAACTCGGATCGTTTATGACAACGCAAAATAAAAAAAAACAATTACATAAGAATCTCCAATTTACAATAATTGGACACATTTACGGCACCGTTTGGTGGAATTTTGATTTTATTTTGCTTTTCCCCAATATTTTTATTTATTTTCCCATACAAACTTCTACGACCAATAGCGACCCTTAAACCTGAACCGATTTGGCTCAAAATTGGCTCAGTTTCTTATTTTTACCAAAATTTCTGAATATTTCTGAAGTCTTGTGTGTAACTTTTTGTGAAAAAGTGATTCAATTGTCACTTTTTCGCAAAAATTTACACACAAAGCTACACAAACCAGGAAAGTTTTAAATGAAAAATTTGTACTAAATGATAAAAATTAATATCTAGGTAATTGCATATTCAAAAAGCACATTAAATAAAAAAAGATTGAAAAATATATTTTTCTAAAATGAACCTGGATTCAAGTTCACCAAACAAATCAATAAAACGATCAATTGACTCGTTATTAAGGGATTACATACATGTTAAAAAATCTCAAAATATCATATTTCCCTTTATTTATTAAACCCTTTCAAAAGATGATTTCCAATCAATCCAGAAAATTACATAAAGATATTTTATGATTCAAGTGAGTCAAAATTCCTAGAATTTAGGAATTTGGTACTTTTTTTTTATTTCAGTGTAAGAAAAAAAAGCGAACCGTCAAACTTTGTGAGCGTTTTTCTCAAAACACCGAGTTGATTTGTGGGTGTCACGATATCTTGAGATGGGATGGACCAAATTGGCTGAAATTTGGAGTGAGGACTCTCAAGACATATCCCGTGTGAATGACGAAGCCTGATTTCTTATTAACGGTTTTAAAAGAAATACAAAAGTCAAAAACTGTTGTTTTTTTTATGAAAAACAGAAAAATATTTTTAATCTTTTTTTTAAAATAAACTTTTTGAGAATCGGCCTTCGTCATGCACACGGGAGCCGTTTAGTGAGTCTTCACCAAAATTTTGAGCCGATTTGGTCAACGCAGTGTTCAGATATCGTGGCACCCGTTTTTTTAAACTGCTAACTTAAAATAGCTATATCTCAGCAATGGTACATCCAAATAACCTCAAAATTGTTTTGTTAATAGATGAAAATGTATATTTAGTACCCTGAAAACAGATTTAAAAAAAGATGAAATGTCTGCTCATACCAACCTCTGACATTTCAGCCAATTTACGTGTATGTAACCCCTTAAAAGCATTCTGTTATACTGGCTTAGACAAAATATAACTATTTTACATGTGGGTACATCAGTATATAAAAAATCAACTTTTAAATTTCTGGGTTTGGGAAATTTCAGTCATTTTTCATTTTTCAATAATTTACAAAATCAAGTTAGAAATTTTCGAATTTTAATGAAAGCATTCGCTCCGAGACATCATTTTAGCACAAATTAAAACATGTCGAAATTGGTCAAAATTTGCCCATAGTTTCAGAGAAATTTGATGAAATTCTGTAATACCAACAAAATACCAAAATGTGGAATACGATCATTGACATATTTTGAAATTTTTCAATATCCAAACAATACCTTAAATAGGGTCCTAAAGCCCAAAAAACAGAACACAATTTCTAGTATTGTTTTTTACATTTCAATAAAAAATAAAATAAACAAGACAACATTTTACGATGGATCAACTATCGTCCCTTTCAATTAGCTGTCAAGTAGGACCTTTTCTGTCAAGAAGGGCGGCGAAGTAAATTTTTCAAAATTAATTTCAAAACCCATTTTGAACTTCTTAATATCGGCAACTTAAGCTTAATTTGGGACCAAGTTGTGGGGACCGTGGTGTAGGGGTAAGCGTGATTGCCTCTCACCCAGTCGGCTTGGGTTCGATCCCAGACGGTCCCGGTGGCATTTTTCGAGACGAGATTTGTCTGATCACGCCTTCCGTCGGAAGGGAAGTAAATGTTGGTCCCGGACTAACCTACAAAGGTTAGGTCGTTAGCTCAGTCCAGGTGTAAAAGTCGTCTCCCTGGGTCCTGTCTCGGTGGAGTCGCTGGTAGGCAGTTGGACTAACAATCCAAAGGTCGTCAGTTCGAATCCCGGGGTGGATGGAAGCTAAGGTGTAAAAGAGGTTTGCAATTGCCTCAACAATCAAGCCTTCGGACACCTAGTTTCGAGTAGGAATCTCGCAATCGAGAACGCCAAGGCAATGCTGTAGAGCGAATAATTTGATTTGATTTCATTTTGGTATGATACCAAATTTAACTCTTGTAGCATTTTTAACACAATTTTTACAGGGATCAGGAATACCAAAATTGTGTATTAATACCAGAGAAAGATATTAATACGCATTTCCCTTGTTATTTACCCATGCTCGAGGTGTGTTTACTGTCCGTTTATACAGCGATATAAGGTATTTTTTTTAATCAAAAATGTGATTAAGTACGAGCATTAGCATTAAAAAACCAACTAGTTCTTTTAAAACAAGCTAGGATGCCTATAGTCGCCTTTTAGAGTTCACCAAATTTAAAGTGCGTTCTGTTTAGTAGACCCAAAATAGGGACAAATACTCTACATTAGCGTTTCATTTTTAAAAATCGAAAAGATAGGCTTTACGGAAACAACAATGGAGCATTTCCATTCGAGCAGTTTTTGCTTTTTTCTGCAATGTATTTCTTATGGAGCGAACTGTCAAAAACTGCTCGACTGCGGGTGTTCCATTAATACAGTCCAGACTCGATTATCCGAAGCCCTTGGAAAAAAACACTTCGAATAATCGAAATTTCGGATAATCAAATTATCGAAAAATCGAATCGCGTAAGAACAAATTTCTGTGTCTTATTTTTGATCAAGTATGACCAATAATCCACTCTAAAGTGACATGGAATTTTTGAATCCAAGATGGCGGTGACGAAACATTGAAAAAATACATTTTGTTATTTATTTAACAGGCAATTAATTATTCAAATTTGGTGAGGTCGCAGAACTCGAATTTTATGTAAAAACAAGAGACTTAAAAAATACGAAAAACAATTTGTTCGTGATTTGATTATCCCATACAAACCATCGGATAATCGAGTCTGAGCATCGTTCCAACTCATATAAGCCATTTTGGTGTATATGGAGCCAGTTTCACTCGATAATGACATTTGAGAAGGGCGTAAGTGTTTTAGATATTTTTGTATTTCGTAATTTAAATGTTTCTGTATCTCAAAGCCGTTGCATCGTATCAAAAAGTGTTCAAAGGCAAACTTGTAGGAAATTAGACGGGCTTTCCGAAAAAAATTCACTGAAAGAAAAAAACAATCCACTTTTTTGAGATTTTTTGATTTTTATGTTTAAAAATTTGACTTTTTTTGAGGGGGGCCCACGATTTTTTTTCGTTCAAATTTTTTGTGAAGTTAGCCTAAGATGTTACAGAAAGACTCACGAAAAATGCAGGATGGAGCAAATCACCTAAAAAAACACAAACATCATTAACTGAAACTGTTTTTTTAAGTGCTCTAAACGTCAATTTTTTTTTCAAATTTAAGGGTACACAGCAACCTAGGAAGTTGTTGTCTTCTTATTCAAAAATTTCTAACTTACGGACCCAATCCTGCTACAACCTGATTGCAAAAATAGTTAAACTATGTTGTAAAATATTTTGTAGACTGTACTTCAGGGGATGAATAAAAAATCGCATCGATAGTTCCCGTAGTTTTGAAGATACTAAAATGTCTGAAACAAAAATCTTGGTGCAAAAGCTCTGGTTGATGTGCACCGTTAATCAGAATAAGATAATTGTATGTATTATGAAATTATGATTTAAACCGTTTCAACTTTAAAATAATATGAAAATCCAAATTCACTATATTTCACGGTCCACCCCCCTCTCAGAAAACTCCACCGAAAAGTGGATAGTGTTTCAACTGAGAGCCTCGATGACGATCGTCCGACGCCCGACGACATCGAACCCGCTGCAGGCAACACAACCGTTGATGACCCGACCCCCTTGTTCCGCGTCGCCTACTGTTCGGGAAAAACTCCGACGAAAGTTTTTCCTTCTCGTTTGCGCCACGCCGTGCCACGTGCACTTGCCACCTTCCCGCGTCCCAAGAAGCTTTTTCGACACCTCAAGTCACGCGGCTCAACTCGCAGGTGGTGACCTGATTTTCGATTTTTGCAGTCTTTGTGGGGGTGAGATGTGGAAGGGAAGGAAGTGCTGCACTCAAAATTAATTTATTTTTCCATAAACTTTGTTAACATGTGATCGTCGGGGGATTTTAATCGACAAAAGAGGGTGGAGGAGGTGTGCAGCTCTTTGTGGCAAGGAACATTATTTTGGGACTTTCAGTTGTAAAAAGTTTTGCACAAGATTGATGAAATCCAGTTTATCAATTTGATGCCAATTTGATGTTTCACCACGTCTCAGTCGTAAATTTAATAAAATATCCGATGTTATCACATCTCACAAGAGCTTCTTTCCGGTCCCTTTCTTCCAGCGTGCCGGAAATCAAAAATTCTTCGAAGGAAATAACATTCACATGGTTTGCGGAATTAATTTGGCTCCCTCTCGGAAAACATCACGGGGATGCTGCAGAGACCCAATTTTCCCGACCGCAAGGTCGGAAAAACAAAAGCAAATCAAACAACGATATCAGAGCTTTTTTCTCTCCCTACTTCCACACTGACACACAAACGCTCAAACACATTTCAAAAGTCAGTCGACGAAAGGCAACCAGATATCTAAATTTCCACGCCAATTTCCCATTCTCCTTCCTCTTTCTCATTTTTCCCTCGGTTTTTCTCATAAATATTCAAGCACCATACAATTTCTTTCATTTCTTGTTTCCTTTCTCAATTTCCACATGTTTAGCTTTTATTTGCCCTCTGCCAGGCTGAGCTTTTCCAGGCGGAGCTGGATTTTTCATCTTTCATTACTGCCCTCGTATCATCTGAATACAAATAAGTTTATGATGATTTTTACCTCTATCCTACCACTACAGACACGGTAGCCATCGTGGCGCGGCAGTCGCACCGGTTCGGTAGAAGACGTTCCCTTTACCTAGTTTTCCGCATTTTTAGATTCCACGTACTCACTTGATTTCACTTTTACCCAATAAGCCGACTTACCTTACCCTTTTTCCAGAGCGGGGAGTTTTTTCCCAGTTCTAAAAAAAATGTCACTTTCACCACTGACGTACACCTACGATTGGCAAGATAAGATAGAGGGGAATTTTAAAGCATTAGAAGGAAGAAAACTTGGAAAAAATATCTTTATTTTTTCTGCGAGCGGAAATGGATCCAAATTCACAGGAAAAGCTTAAAATAAAAGATCATTTTGGAATGCGAAAGTAAGCGCAAGATGATTAAAATAAGTCGAACTGCATCTCAAAACTATAATTTTTAACTATTAAAATTTGCTAAATCAAATTTCAACTTTAACCGTGCCTTGGATATTTGACTGTTGACTACCGAGTAGGGCAAATAAGGAGAGTGCTGAAAAAAGACAAGTTATGCAACGAGTTTGATATGTTTAGCAATTCCGGAAAGTAGTATAGATTTTTTTAGTGAAACGTTTGTTTCTCCGCATAAATGATATTTGTCGTCAAGAAAAGTGTCAATCTGCAAAACACAATCGAAAAGTGATTCTAAAACAGTCTAAATTTGTTTCATTGCTAAAAATAACAGTTCTGAAAAGTACTTTTTGCAATTCCGCCGTGAAACCACATACTGTCATTCTCGAGCGATGAAAAGTAATAATACTTTTCAATACCAGTGCTGAAAAGTTTAACTTTTCATCACTAGTATCGAAAAGTAACATGTTTCAATATATTTTTTGGTTCTGAACGTTGAATTTAATTAACACATGGATGTTTGACATAAAATTACACTCAGAAAGCTTATTAATATACAAATACTAAAAATTTCCATATTTTTGTTTGTTTTGAACGGCAAATAAAAGCAAATAAAAAGAAACGAATGTAAAAATTTTAAATGTCTGTATGAAAAAACTTAGATTGGTGTCTAAAAATGTACAGAAAGACACTCAATTTAAATTTTAATCAGTTTTTACTGTCGAAACTTGAGGAACATCATTAAAATTGATTTTTTTAAGAAAGCAAATTGATCATACTTAAAATGAAGATTGCTGCATATATTTTGAAACATTAAAAAAGATCCCAAAATGAGTCTAAAAATCAGGGATTATCACTATATTTTTTTCTAATTCCAAAGTGCCCAAATTCAAAGAAAATCGAATTGTAAACTATTAAATGAATATTTCTCTAAACTGTCTAAATTTTTGCGTTTATAAAATTAATTTAAAAAATTTTTTAAAATATTTGAGCAAAGGTGCACAACAACGCAAAAGTTTTTTTTTTGTAAAGATTTGCATCCAAATCTCGCTTCAATTAATTTTATCATGCCTCATTTTTTTTGTGTTTTTTTTTTGTGTTAAGGAAATTTTATTTTTAGTTTATAAAATAAAGGGTTTTTATTTAAATTTAATTTTAAACAAATCACAATAAAAATAAATCAACACCAATTTTATAAGGTTGTTTTCCAATTCTTTTTGCTCCAAAATACTTATTTACTCGTGAGCACAAATCAAATGCAACGCAAAACTGCTCTGACCATTTCCTACCGTTTGTCCTTTCCACACCAATCGCTACTGAATTACTCTTTTTTGCTCTCCCTCTCACTCGAATCGGATAGCGAATGGCTCAGAGAGGCTGATTGAGCTTTGTCGCTTAAAGCTGACTCAAAATAGTCTGCGATAAGCTTTGTTTTTATCATTTATTGAACTGCTAAAAATCAATGTTATCAAAAATATTTGACGCATTTGACAGCAAATTCCACCATGTCAAATACAAATTTATGGCAAATTGTGGTAGAACAGGCCAACTTAGCGCCGCACTAGTATTTTAGTAGACTCTCATCTCTGAACACATTCGTTTGTGACTGTGGTCGACGGACAGAGTACACCCAAAGTTCAAGACCGTGCGGATGGTCCTCCCGAAAAGGAACGTGAGGAAAGTACTATTTTACGAGAGTAAAGACCTCTCGCGCTACAACAGAAACAAATCGTGTTCATCATGAGTAATATGATTAAGAATTTTGATCACACACACACACATAATTTGGTCAGTTTTCATTTCTGAATCGATAGGCTTACATGAAGGTGAACGTTATACAATTAACATTCCAACGCCCAAGGCTCCAAAAAAGTTGGAACGGTAACTTCAACTCGCTGGTTCTCGGGCATAACTCAACCAATCAAGATGATTCTTCTTTCCAGTGATTTGTTAGAATGTCTAGATGATCCTAGAACTTGGCAGAACTTAATTTGATCAAATCTGTAATTTTTGCGATCAAAAACATCGTTCCAACTTTTTTTTCGCGTGTAAAAAAAAATTCGCCAAAAATTCCGCGGAGGCAGTCGTTTTGAAAAAAGGTGGAACGATGTTTTCGGTCGCAGAAATTACAGATTTGATCAAATTAAGTTCTGCAAAGTTCTAGGATCATCTAGACATTCTAACAAATCACTGGAAAAAAGAATCATCTTGGTTGGTTGAGTTATGCCCGAGAACCAGCGAGTTGAAGTTACCGTTCCAACTTTTTTGGGAGGCTTGGGCGTCCGTGTAAGTTGGACATGCGTTGGGCGTTCCAGTGTTAAACGATCAATCAAGTCAAATCAAATGAAAAAATGACCCTTCTGGGTCAATGTAGATTCAAAAAGTACATTAAATTTCCCTTAAATAACATGTTCCAAAATTTTTACAGTCGAGTAACGGAAAATGGCAGAATTTTTAAAACATTTTCAGTGTGAAAATGCATTTTTCGGAATTCTGAGTACGCCATCAAATCGAGCGTCTAATTTTACATAAAAGTCCCTTTGACACCAAATTTCTATCTCATCACCGTTTTCACCGCCCCTCCGCCACGTGGTATAAAAAAACGGACCTCGGATTTGTGATCAGGGGCAAAAGTTACCCCTTAGGACAAAGTTTCACGCAAATCGAAGAGGAGTCGGGGCAACTTTTCCCGATTTTGTGTGAGTTGGTAGTGAATTACCCTAATAATAAAAAAAGGTATTCTCAAGATTAATAAAAACAAACAAAATTTTGACAAACAGAACAATATACTGTTTATTAACTCAATTTTACAGAAATTTAACAAAAATTTTCCAAGTTAACAATACCGAACCCCCTTCTCTCCTACAGCACCAATTGCTCTACAATTCGCAATCGCTCCAATTGTGCTGCTGCCTTCTTCCAGGGAGTTCAACCCCCGTCGGATCAAATTGGATTCGAACACTGATTGCAATCCTCCATGTCGGGCTGGAACTCCTCGATTTGTAGTGTGGTTTCGAAAAAGTCGTACTTTGCATGAACGGTGCGCGTCGCCTCCTGGAGCACCGACTCGGTGTTGGTGTTGGGCGCTGTTTAGGGGGTGAGGAAAATCCGGGGAAAAAGAGAGGTGAGAAAAATTAAATCAGTCACTGTACGGAGTTGAGCTTTTTGATAGAGCTTTCTTTGAAAGAGTTTTGAACAGTTACACCTGGAAGGAGGAAAATTTGTATTCTTGTTAAGATTTTCAATCGCTTTCAATTGAATGCTTGGTCCAAGGTTCTTTACTTCAACCAAAAGACCTTAATCTCAAATCTACCTGATGTTCTGCATTTCCCGAAATCGTCAATTTGTTAGCCAAAAACATTATCATCCTTAAATCACGATTTTAAGCTTTGACTACTCTTGAGTTGGTACGAGTCAACCCAAGACCTCCATAAATTGCGACCCAATTCGACCGAATAAAATCTTTCGAACCCTCCGACTTGGTAGGCACCACGTTCGAAACCCTCCAAATATACATTTACAGAACCAACCCCTCCACCCCAACAAAAAAAAACCCAAAAACGGAAGTCGGAAGCACAGAGCGCGCGGCGAAACGACATGCAAATATACTCACCGACAGCCAAATGAGCCGACAGCGCAATCTTGTTGATGCTGAGTGCCCATATCCTTAAATTATGTACCCGTACGACACCGCCGATCTGGAGGAACGTTCCCATAACTTCGGTGTAATCGAGATACTTGGGTGTACCCTCCATCAGGACCTGCGAAGAATAAGAGGGGGAATAAGAAAACTATACTCAGAGGAAAAAGGAAAAGGGAAGCGAAGCCACCCCGAAATCGGATCAGGAGCAATAAAAATAAAAACTGGGTAAAAGTGGATGCGAGAGCGCGAGTGGGGCAAAAAAGATACGCGCATAAAAATTCCGACATGTTTCGGTGGCCGGAGGGAGGAGCTTTTACACGTAAGGGAATTAAGGGGTAGGTGTATGCTGAATTAAAACTTTAAGAGAAATTAATGAATTAATGAATTAATTAATTTAAGAGAAATTAATGAATTAATAATTAAGAGAAATTAAAGTTTCAAAATAAGTCAAAAACAGTTAAATGTTATGTAATGGTTTTCAATTTATTGCTATACATTGTTGATTTTTATGCGCAGTTTTTTAATCCTTAAACTTGGGAGAGTTTGGTTAAAATCTTAACTTGCGCAGAGTGTTTAAAGACTTCGTAAATATATAAATAAACAAGTAAAATATATTTTTTAGGATACATAGAACATAGAAATCATACTTATAACGTTCAGATGTGGATATCATTCAACATTATTTTCTGACTTTTTGAAGCTTTAGACAGGTTGTAAAGATTCACAAAATTTCCGTAAAAATAAAAAAAAATATTTTTTTAATTATCGAAATTTTTTTTTTGTTTTTTATAAATTTTTATGAAAATTCCGTTTGTCCTTTTACAAATCTGCATCAAATGTTTAACAAAAAGTCGAAAGACATGGTCGAATGGATAAAAGTTCGAATGCCAAGACGTCGTATGGACAAATGGTCGAAAGTGGACAAAAGGTCGAATGAAACAAGACATCAAAATGACCCAAGGTTGATAATTTTTTAAAAATATTTTTCATATAAAAAAACTTCAAAATGAGCCTAAATATTGAAAATGAGTTAAGTTATAAAATTATTGCTTTTTAATTAATTTCACCTCGCTTTTTAATTTCTATTTGAAGGAATAGAAACCTTTAATGTTTGAGTCATTTTTTTTTTTTTTAGGATTAAGATATGAACTTTTAAAACATATTATATTTTGGAAGTCAGACTTTCTTTAACACTTGTAGCCCCAACGGGGTCAACAATGTTGGAAATGCATTTTCACCGGCTCATACAACCCTTGGAAAAAAGGTGGAAATGCATTTTTTATTATAACTTAAGGTAGACGCATCTGTTTTGGATCTACAGATTTGTTGTAGGTGATTCTTGACATCCTTCCGGATCGAATGCAACAAGAATAATCCAAATCGGTTGAGTTTTCGCCGAGATTTAGCCTGATGAAGTTGCATTTCCAACTTTTTTGACCCCCTTGGTGCTTCGCGTACCCCGTTAGTGCTACAAGAACAGCTTTTGTTGGAAAGAATGGAAAAAAAAAAAACAGAATAGTTCGTTTTTGAAGAATGGATAAACTCACAACATATTTCAGATCCCCCTACCCTTCCCAGTTTTAAAACAAATCCCTCTCCCTACTGACCACGAGTCATTGACATTCACATTGACACAGAAAATCCTCTATAATTATTCTTAGAAATTTGAAAAAAAAAAGATTTCTTGAATAATATAAACCATGTTGACCAAAGTATGGCCCGCGGGCCAAACGTGGCCCGCGAGGTGATTTTTTGTGGCCCGCGGAATTACTTCTTCAAAATTAAGGTATTTAAAACTTTTGCTAATCTTTTTTACTTTTTGTTGATAATGTGTGATAAAAGTGAAACTAGTATTATATAATATTCGTCAAACATTTTTGGCAATTCAGGCTTTCAGGATTTAGACAGACTAAATTATGAAATCGAAAGAAATTTGGCTGTTACAAGTATTTTAAAAAGCTTTTTTCGACAACCATCCCTTCGCCCATCATTGAGAATTGACTCGAATAATCAAGGGCAAAAATATGTTTTCTAAAAATTTCAAAGTATCCCTAGAAAGTTGAGTGCAATCAGCTGAAATCAATTAAAAATGCATTCCTCTGCGTTTAGAATCATTTTGAGCATGTTCTGGTACACAAAAAAAAATGTTTTTAGTGAATTTTCGCTGAAATGTTTTATTGTCAAATCTTACGTTCTAAAGAAAAAAAAATGATTGCAATTCAACTTTACGGGTGCTTAAAACATTTTCGAACATTTTTTTCGTTGAAATGCTGAAATTCTGGCTTTCAAGCGATTTTTTATTAGTCCCACTAAATTTAAAGATAAAATTACGCCGTTACATAAATTAGGCAGATTACATGTCGCCATTTTCGAAATATAAAAAAAAACTTTAAAATTGTATTGAGAACACAAGTAAATTCATATCAAAACTCTTTTTTCTTCAAATACCTAAAACAATACAATTAACAATACACAGCAAAAAATAATGTAAAAATGGAAGGTTGAAAACAGAATGTTGAAAAAAAGAATGATGAATTTTACCTCTATAATTGTTGAATAACGAAATTATTTTTTGTCAAACAGGTTTTACACAAAAAATGTGTAATATTACCTATTTTTTGATGAATATTCAACATTATTTTTGCTACTCGTATACTTGAGTAATATTCATCAAATTTAGGTACAATATTCAACCATCTTTTGACCCAGGGACTTTGACAACTGTCAAACGCAACGTTTTGAAAAGTGGTTGGCAGAAGCCTGTCGGATCGTGATTCAATCGTCGCGTGTCCGGGAGTTTTGGTCGCTCGTGCGTCAAACAATCGTTGCAGATTCTGTGCCGTCGTCGTTGTGTGTTTTGGTGAGTTTGTGTTGGTGCTTCTTCCGGATCGGTCTGGAGGAAGGTGCCAGTGCGTCCGGGTGTTTACGTCCAGGAATCGTCGCAGATTCCGCGCCGCCGTCGTCGTTTATTTTGGTGAGTTTGTGTTGGTGCTTCTTCCGGATCGGTCTGGAGGAAGGTGCCAGTGCGTCCGGGTGTTTACGTCCAGGAATCGTCGCAGATTCCGCGCCGCCGTCGTCGTTTATTTTGGTGAGTTTGTGTTGGTGCTTCTTCCGGATCGGTCTGGAGGAAGGTGCCAGTGCGTCCGGGTGTTTACGTCCAGGAATCGTCGCAGATTCCGCGCCGCCGTCGTCGTTTATTTTGGTGAGTTTGTGTTGGTGCTTCTTCCGGATCGGTCTGGAGGAAGGTGCCAGTGCGTTTGGGTGTTTACGTCCAGGAATCGTCGCTGATTCCGTGCCGCCGTCGACGTTTGTTTTGGTGAGTTTGTGTTAGTGCTTCTTCCGGACTGGTTTGGAAGAAGAGTCCGGGTGTTTTGGCCACTTGCGCATCCAAGAATCCTTGAAAAGTGGTGCTTTTTTGGTTAAGTTTGAAGGAAGTTGCTTGTCGAGTTTTGGGGTTTGAACAGTTCACGAAGAATCTGATGTACGATCCATTTATTTCAGGATAGTTGGTTAGTCGGGATGATTTGATTATTGTACTTATTCATCCAAAATATAATGAAAAATTGAATTTTTCAACAAACGTTAAATTTGAAGTAAATTACCTCATGTTCATTTTGTAAGTAAAAACAGGACTAATAAATTCCTAATATATTGTTTTTAATTATTTCTCTGAGTGTTATCAAATTGGCTTGGTGAGAAGCATTCTTTGATGGCCCCTCTCGCGTAACACGCATCACTTTTCGGTTTCTGGATTGACACCGCAACAGTTAAGAGTCCTAATGACAATTTTAAATATCATTAAACATATTTTTTTTCTTCACAATTAAACATAATTATCAACTTATCTTTACAGCTTCTCAGAACAAACGACTCTTGGGAAATGCCAAAGCCAACGTGGAAAAAGCAGCAGCCATAACTGTGCAGAATTTGTTTTTTCGGATCTAATCACCATTAGTCGACGTCTATTTCCACTTTTAGATAAGTTTTGTTTTCTTAAGAATATGACACTTTGTAAAAAAATCGTTTTTTTTTGCAGGTGGATATTTCATGTGTCTCAAGGATTTCAACTGGTGAAACTTCGTGTGGGAAGGTAGCTACTGCTTGCAGCATTTTTTTGTAAGTACACAGCAAAAACATCCGATGGTAAAATCGCAGGCACATCAGCATTATGAAAAAAGTAATTTATCATTACACTTTGCATGTACAATTTTTGGAAACACAAAAAAGGTGCCACCGATGGGATTCAAACCCAACATTAACAGTATGGACTGGCGCCTTAGCCCGATCGCAATCAGACAGATGAAGAATTAAAAGGATAAACGAATCTATGAGCTTGACATATCGGTCAAGTAGATTTCCCATACTGATGGGCTACATATGCCAGAGTGTAATATTACATAAAATTTCATAAAATAATGCAAAATATATTTTACAACCAGGCTTTTTACACGCAGTCAGATTAATACTTTTTTTGCTGTGTAAATTGCATGGTATCTTGTTTTCATTATTCAGGATCCTCCTCCTTTTTGGACTCAATATTGTACTGACGATGAATAACGTCTTACTCGAAGGTGCTGGGGTACCACTTCGCAGAGAATAGTGCTTCAGATTTCAAACGCTAATATTTCGGTCCAGACGAATTTAAAATGCACGTATTATACATTCGGTTCAAAATTTGTCAGAATTTTCTATCAAACTTCCTGCAATCGCACAAATTTATGTCCAACATTGTTCCCTTCTCTCTGTTTTGAGTGTTAAAACAATTCAGTTGTAATGCATACAATTTTAAAGCGAAGTTGGCTTTAAGCAAACACATAATTTAATATCTAGTTATATCAGTGCTTTCACTTTTTGTATACTATTAAAGAAATGGCTCAGTCCTAAGTCGTACAATTTATGCAAAATTATTTACTCTGGCTTAAATAATTTTCCGATTTCTGCTTCTCCAAATTTGTCGACTGCAAATCGTGAAAAAGGTTTGATTCCGCCTACAAAGGCTCTGACTTAGCAGCTCTGCTGAAATTATTTTCAATCTTGTGCAATGTTTATAAACAAATAATTAATTGAATAATTATTGAATTCCAACGATATACCTTAAGGTAAAACGGGAAAGCAGCGCCATATTGAAACCACGACTAGCATTTTTGGAAGCACCTTTAAAGAAAACACCGTAACTTAAACATGTTCTGTCTGTTGCAGACGCTAAATAGGTCGATAGCGAGCAACCTGTCGAGTTCAGACATTTATTAAAGTTGAACAAAAGTTGTCCAAGAACTGGCGTTCCGTCTAACCTTAAAGTAATATTTGCTAAAAAACTAACTCGGGTCCTTAGAGCGATCAAGCAGTTGGCCGCTAACTGATTGCCACCCACAAAGTACCCTGAAAGTCATGAAAAAAATATTCGTTTGAATCATATGTTTTATTTACGTTCTCTGAAATGGATGACAGTTCAATACCTATCCTTCCACTTTCTCAGCCACAAATTACACATTTTTTAATGCAATAATACACATTCTTTCGTAAAATTCAACATTTTTGCAGTAAATTTCATCATTTTTCTAGGTAAATTTCATCATTATTTGAGGTAAATTTCATCATTTTCTGATGAAAATTCATCATTTTCTAAGGTAAAATTTATCATTTTTTTTGCCACAATATCTGTCACCATTTCCTGATGAATATTACCATCATTTTTTTTTCTGTGTATCCTTCCACTTTCTCAGCCACAAATTACACATTTTTTAATGCAATAATACACATTCTTTCGTAAAATTCAACATTTTTGCAGTAAATTTCATCATTTTTCTAGGTAAATTTCATCATTATTTGAGGTAAATTTCATCATTTTCTGATGAAAATTCATCATTTTCTAAGGTAAAATTTATCATTTTTTTTGCCACAATATCTGTCACCATTTCCTGATGAATATTACCATCATTTTTTTTTCTGTGTACCTATAGAAAAAAGCCAAATTATGTTTTCTATTATTTTTATTGAAATGAAAAAATACAAAAAAATAAAACTGTGATGTATTTGCTAGCCTTATAAATTAAAACAACATATTTTTTGAGCACCCCTGCCTTAAATGTTAGTTCAACCATATGAACAATTATCTAATAAATCGGCAGATTTCGACCATTCTTATCTTTTGTATTTTTTTTATTTTTTGTATTTTTTTATTTAGCTCAAACTTTATGACCGAAACCTATTTAACCTATGACCGAAGAAGCTATTTTGTGCCTTTTGTCCATTCATACATGTCTCCATATAATTTTGGCAGATGTTCATACAAAAATGGTACGTAAATACTCCAAAATCTGTTACTTTTGAAGGATTTATTTTTATCGATTTGATGTCAGGACTATTCAGAAAAAAATGGAACACTGTTTTTTTTTTTTTGCTGATTTTTAAATTAACCTTTTTTCACTAAATTCAATTTCCCGAAATCCGCATTTTATTTTATTTTTCATATGTTTTAGGGGACAAAAAACCACAAGTTTTAAGCCATAAAAAAATTGAATTTTGGTCAAAACTTTTTTTTACTTCAGTTTGTAATGTAAAATTGAATTAAAAAGTACCTTACAGATTTTTTGATAAAGTGCACCGTTTTCAAAAAACGGCCACATCAAGTTTGATTTTAACTGAAAAATTCTCGTTTTTCTATTTTTTTTAAATAGTGTTCATGATTGTTCATTAGGGTGGTCCAAATCAAATATTAGCCCATCACTAGGCTGAATTCCAAATTTGAGCTCATTCTGACCAAGGGAATCCCTCCCTCTGATTGCAACAAAAAAAGCTGAACCAGTGACAAATCTATATCCACAAAGGGGAAGTTTAAAATTTGTTCTGTCGACGAAAAGTTTCATTTTGAAGTTAAAAATCAGTGCCGTATTGTATAACTTACAATATTGATGCATTTTGTTTAACGTTTCATCGGTAAGTTTTCTCATGTCATGTTTGTCATGAAAAGTATGGCAGTGATTGACACTTTGAAGTGCAGTGCTTCTGGGGACGCGCAGTCCTGTTTTTTCGCGATAATTTTCGTCTCTTTTGTGTGGCTGTTTGTGTGCATGGGGTGATTGGTCAGTATAATTGAATAATGCCGTCATAAGTGCAGTGCTTCTGGGGACGCGCAGTCCTGTTTTTTCGCGATAATTTTCGTCTCTTTTGTGTGGCTGTTTGTGTGCATGGGGTGATTGGTCAGTATAATTGAATAATGCCGTCATAAGTTCAGTGCTTCTGGGGACGCGCAGTCCTGTTTTTTCGCGATAATTTTCGTCTCTTTTGTGTGGCTGTTTGTGTGCATGGGGTGATTGGTCAGTATAATTGAATAATGCCGTCATAAGTGCAGTGCTTCTGGGGACGCGCAGTCCTGTTTTTTCGCGATAATTTTCGTCTCTTTTGTGTGGCTGTTTGTGTGCATGGGGTGATTGGTCAGTATAATTGAATAATGCCGTCATAAGTTCAGTGCTTCTGGGGACGCGCAGTCCTGTTTTTTCGCGATAATTTTCGTCTCTTTTGTGTGGCTGTTTGTGTGCATGGGGTGATTGGTCAGTATAATTGAATAATGCCGTCATAAGTGCAGTGCTTCTGGGGACGCGCAGTCCTGTTTTTTCGCGATAATTTTCGTCTCTTTTGTGTGGCTGTTTGTGTGCATGGGGTGATTGGTCAGTATAATTGAATAATGCCGTCATAAGTTCAGTGCTTCTGGGGACGCGCAGTCCTGTTTTTTCGCGATAATTTTCGTCTCTTTTGTGTGGCTGTTTGTGTGCATGGGGTGATTGGTCAGTATAATTGAATAATGCCGTCATAAGTTCAGTGCTTCTGGGGACGCGCAGTCCTGTTTTTTCGCGATAATTTTCGTCTCTTTTGTGTGGCTGTTTGTGTGCATGGGGTGATTGGTCAGTATAATTGAATAATGCCGTCATAAGTGCAGTGCTTCTGGGGACGCGCAGTCCTGTTTTTTCGCGATAATTTTCGTCTCTTTTGTGTGGCTGTTTGTGTGCATGAGGTGATTGGTCAGTATAATTGAATAATGCCGTCATAAGTGCAGTGCTTCTGGGGACGCGCAGTCCTGTTTTTTCGCGATAATTTTCGTCTCTTTTGTGTGGCTGTTTGTGTGCATGGGGTGATTGGTCAGTATAATTGAATAATGCCGTCATAAGTGCAGTGCTTCTGCGGACGCGCAGTCCTGTTTTTTCGCGATAATTTTCGTCTCTTTTGTGTGGCTGTTTGTGTGCATGGGGTGATTGGTCAGTATAATTGAATAATGCCGTCATAAGTGCAGTGCTTCTGGGGACGTGCAGTCCTGTTTTTTCGCGATAATTTTCGTCTCTTTTGTGTGGCTGTTTGTGTGCATGGGGTGATTGGTCAGTATAATTGAATAATGCCGTCATAAGTGCAGTGCTTCTAGGGACGCGCAGTCCTGTTTTTTCGCGATAATTTTCGTCTCTTTTGTGTGGCTGTTTGTGTGCATGGGGTGATTGGTCAGTATAATTGAATAATGCCGTCATAAGTGCAGTGCTTCTGGGGACGCGCAGTCCTGTTTTTTCGCGATAATTTTCGTCTCTTTTGTGTGGCTGTTTGTGTGCATGGGGTGATTGGTCAGTATAATTGAATAATGCCGTCATAAGTGCAGTGCTTCTGGGGACGCGCAGTCCTGTTTTTTCGCGATAATTTTCGTCTCTTTTGTGTGGCTGTTTGTGTGCATGGGGTGATTGGTCAGTATAATTGAATAATGCCGTCATAAGTGCAGTGCTTCTGGGGACGCGCAGTCCTGTTTTTTCGCGATAATTTTCGTCTCTTTTGTGTGGCTGTTTGTGTGCATGGGGTGATTGGTCAGTATAATTGAATAATGCCGTCATAAGTGCAGTGCTTCTGGGGACGCGCAGTCCTGTTTTTTCGCGATAATTTTCGTCTCTTTTGTGTGGCTATTTGTGTGCATGAGGTGATTGGTCAGTATAATTGAATAATGCCGTCATAAGTGCAGTGCTTCTGGGGACGCGCAGTCCTGTTTTTTCGCGATAATTTTCGTCTCTTTTGTGTGGCTATTTGTGTGCATGAGGTGATTGGTCAGTATAATTGAATAATGCCGTCATAAGTGCAGTGCTTCTGGGGACGCGCAGTCCTGTTTTTTCGCGATAATTTTCGTCTCTTTTGTGTGGCTGTTTGTGTGCATGGGGTGATTGGTCAGTATAATTGAATAATGCCGTCATAAGTGCAGTGCTTCTGCGGACGCGCAGTCCTGTTTTTTCGCGATAATTTTCGTCTCTTTTGTGTGGCTGTTTGTGTGCATGGGGTGATTGGTCAGTATAATTGAATAATGCCGTCATAAGTGCAGTGCTTCTGGGGACGCGCAGTCCTGTTTTTTCGCGATAATTTTCGTCTCTTTTGTGTGGCTGTTTGTGTGCATGGGGTGATTGGTCAGTATAATTGAATAATGCCGTCATAAGTTCAGTGCTTCTGGGGACGCGCAGTCCTGTTTTTTCGCGATAATTTTCGTCTCTTTTGTGTGGCTGTTTGTGTGCATGGGGTGATTGGTCAGTATAATTGAATAATGCCGTCATAAGTTCAGTGCTTCTGGGGACGCGCAGTCCTGTTTTTTCGCGATAATTTTCGTCTCTTTTGTGTGGCTGTTTGTGTGCATGGGGTGATTGGTCAGTATAATTGAATAATGCCGTCATAAGTGCAGTGCTTCTGGGGACGCGCAGTCCTGTTTTTTCGCGATAATTTTCGTCTCTTTTGTGTGGCTGTTTGTGTGCATGGGGTGATTGGTCAGTATAATTGAATAATGCCGTCATAAGTTCAGTGCTTCTGGGGACGCGCAGTCCTGTTTTTTCGCGATAATTTTCGTCTCTTTTGTGTGGCTGTTTGTGTGCATGGGGTGATTGGTCAGTATAATTGAATAATGCCGTCATAAGTTCAGTGCTTCTGGGGACGCGCAGTCCTGTTTTTTCGCGATAATTTTCGTCTCTTTTGTGTGGCTGTTTGTGTGCATGGGGTGATTGGTCAGTATAATTGAATAATGCCGTCATAAGTTCAGTGCTTCTGGGGACGCGCAGTCCTGTTTTTTCGCGATAATTTTCGTCTCTTTTGTGTGGCTGTTTGTGTGCATGGGGTGATTGGTCAGTATAATTGAATAATGCCGTCATAAGTGCAGTGCTTCTGGGGACGCGCAGTCCTGTTTTTTCGCGATAATTTTCGTCTCTTTTGTGTGGCTGTTTGTGTGCATGGGGTGATTGGTCAGTATAATTGAATAATGCCGTCATAAGTTCAGTGCTTCTGGGGACGCGCAGTCCTGTTTTTTCGCGATAATTTTCGTCTCTTTTGTGTGGCTGTTTGTGTGCATGGGGTGATTGGTCAGTATAATTGAATAATGCCGTCATAAGTGCAGTGCTTCTGGGGACGCGCAGTCCTGTTTTTTCGCGATAATTTTCGTCTCTTTTGTGTGGCTGTTTGTGTGCATGGGGTGATTGGTCAGTATAATTGAATAATGCCGTCATAAGTTCAGTGCTTCTGGGGACGCGCAGTCCTGTTTTTTCGCGATAATTTTCGTCTCTTTTGTGTGGCTGTTTGTGTGCATGGGGTGATTGGTCAGTATAATTGAATAATGCCGTCATAAGTTCAGTGCTTCTGGGGACGCGCAGTCCTGTTTTTTCGCGATAATTTTCGTCTCTTTTGTGTGGCTGTTTGTGTGCATGGGGTGATTGGTCAGTATAATTGAATAATGCCGTCATAAGTGCAGTGCTTCTGGGACGCGCAGTCCTGTTTTTTCGCGATAATTTTCGTCTCTTTTGTGTGGCTGTTTGTGTGCATGGGGTGATTGGTCAGTATAATTGAATAATGCCGTCATAAGTGCAGTGCTTCTGGGGACGCGCAGTCCTGTTTTTTCGCGATAATTTTCGTCTCTTTTGTGTGGCTGTTTGTGTGCATGGGGTGATTGGTCAGTATAATTGAATAATGCCGTCATAAGTTCAGTGCTTCTGGGGACGCGCAGTCCTGTTTTTTCGCGATAATTTTCGTCTCTTTTGTGTGGCTGTTTGTGTGCATGGGGTGATTGGTCAGTATAATTGAATAATGCCGTCATAAGTGCAGTGCTTCTAGGGACGCGCAGTCCTGTTTTTTCGCGATAATTTTCGTCTCTTTTGTGTGGCTGTTTGTGTGCATGGGGTGATTGGTCAGTATAATTGAATAATGCCGTCATAAGTGCAGTGCTTCTGGGGACGCGCAGTCCTGTTTTTTCGCGATAATTTTCGTCTCTTTTGTGTGGCTGTTTGTGTGCATGGGGTGATTGGTCAGTATAATTGAATAATGCCGTCATAAGTGCAGTGCTTCTGGGACGCGCAGTCCTGTTTTTTCGCGATAATTTTCGTCTCTTTTGTGTGGCTGTTTGTGTGCATGGGGTGATTGGTCAGTATAATTGAATAATGCCGTCATAAGTGCAGTGCTTCTGGGGACGCGCAGTCCTGTTTTTTCGCGATAATTTTCGTCTCTTTTGTGTGGCTGTTTGTGTGCATGGGGTGATTGGTCAGTATAATTGAATAATGCCGTCATAAGTTCAGTGCTTCTGGGGACGCGCAGTCCTGTTTTTTCGCGATAATTTTCGTCTCTTTTGTGTGGCTGTTTGTGTGCATGGGGTGATTGGTCAGTATAATTGAATAATGCCGTCATAAGTTCAGTGCTTCTGGGGACGCGCAGTCCTGTTTTTTCGCGATAATTTTCGTCTCTTTTGTGTGGCTGTTTGTGTGCATGGGGTGATTGGTCAGTATAATTGAATAATGCCGTCATAAGTTCAGTGCTTCTGGGGACGCGCAGTCCTGTTTTTTCGCGATAATTTTCGTCTCTTTTGTGTGGCTGTTTGTGTGCATGGGGTGATTGGTCAGTATAATTGAATAATGCCGTCATAAGTGCAGTGCTTCTGGGACGCGCAGTCCTGTTTTTTCGCGATAATTTTCGTCTCTTTTGTGTGGCTGTTTGTGTGCATGGGGTGATTGGTCAGTATAATTGAATAATGCCGTCATAAGTTCAGTGCTTCTGGGGACGCGCAGTCCTGTTTTTTCGCGATAATTTTCGTCTCTTTTGTGTGGCTGTTTGTGTGCATGGGGTGATTGGTCAGTATAATTGAATAATGCCGTCATAAGTGCAGTGCTTCTGGGGACGCGCAGTCCTGTTTTTTCGCGATAATTTTCGTCTCTTTTGTGTGGCTGTTTGTGTGCATGGGGTGATTGGTCAGTATAATTGAATAATGCCGTCATAAGTGCAGTGCTTCTGGGGACGCGCAGTCCTGTTTTTTCGCGATAATTTTCGTCTCTTTTGTGTGGCTGTTTGTGTGCATGGGGTGATTGGTCAGTATAATTGAATAATGCCGTCATAAGTTCAGTGCTTCTGGGGACGCGCAGTCCTGTTTTTTCGCGATAATTTTCGTCTCTTTTGTGTGGCTGTTTGTGTGCATGGGGTGATTGGTCAGTATAATTGAATAATGCCGTCATAAGTTCAGTGCTTCTGGGGACGCGCAGTCCTGTTTTTTCGCGATAATTTTCGTCTCTTTTGTGTGGCTGTTTGTGTGCATGGGGTGATTGGTCAGTATAATTGAATAATGCCGTCATAAGTGCAGTGCTTCTGGGGACGCGCAGTCCTGTTTTTTCGCGATAATTTTCGTCTCTTTTGTGTGGCTGTTTGTGTGCATGGGGTGATTGGTCAGTATAATTGAATAATGCCGTCATAAGTTCAGTGCTTCTGGGGACGCGCAGTCCTGTTTTTTCGCGATAATTTTCGTCTCTTTTGTGTGGCTGTTTGTGTGCATGGGGTGATTGGTCAGTATAATTGAATAATGCCGTCATAAGTGCAGTGCTTCTGGGGACGCGCAGTCCTGTTTTTTCGCGATAATTTTCGTCTCTTTTGTGTGGCTGTTTGTGTGCATGGGGTGATTGGTCAGTATAATTGAATAATGCCGTCATAAGTTCAGTGCTTCTGGGGACGCGCAGTCCTGTTTTTTCGCGATAATTTTCGTCTCTTTTGTGTGGCTGTTTGTGTGCATGGGGTGATTGGTCAGTATAATTGAATAATGCCGTCATAAGTTCAGTGCTTCTGGGGACGCGCAGTCCTGTTTTTTCGCGATAATTTTCGTCTCTTTTGTGTGGCTGTTTGTGTGCATGGGGTGATTGGTCAGTATAATTGAATAATGCCGTCATAAGTGCAGTGCTTCTGGGGACGCGCAGTCCTGTTTTTTCGCGATAATTTTCGTCTCTTTTGTGTGGCTGTTTGTGTGCATGGGGTGATTGGTCAGTATAATTGAATAATGCCGTCATAAGTGCAGTGCTTCTGGGGACGCGCAGTCCTGTTTTTTCGCGATAATTTTCGTCTCTTTTGTGTGGCTGTTTGTGTGCATGGGGTGATTGGTCAGTATAATTGAATAATGCCGTCATAAGTGCAGTGCTTCTGGGGACGCGCAGTCCTGTTTTTTCGCGATAATTTTCGTCTCTTTTGTGTGGCTGTTTGTGTGCATGGGGTGATTGGTCAGTATAATTGAATAATGCCGTCATAAGTGCAGTGCTTCTGGGACGCGCAGTCCTGTTTTTTCGCGATAATTTTCGTCTCTTTTGTGTGGCTGTTTGTGTGCATGGGGTGATTGGTCAGTATAATTGAATAATGCCGTCATAAGTGCAGTGCTTCTGGGGACGCGCAGTCCTGTTTTTTCGCGATAATTTTCGTCTCTTTTGTGTGGCTGTTTGTGTGCATGGGGTGATTGGTCAGTATAATTGAATAATGCCGTCATAAGTGCAGTGCTTCTGGGGACGCGCAGTCCTGTTTTTTCGCGATAATTTTCGTCTCTTTTGTGTGGCTGTTTGTGTGCATGGGGTGATTGGTCAGTATAATTGAATAATGCCGTCATAAGTGCAGTGCTTCTGGGGACGCGCAGTCCTGTTTTTTCGCGATAATTTTCGTCTCTTTTGTGTGGCTGTTTGTGTGCATGGGGTGATTGGTCAGTATAATTGAATAATGCCGTCATAAGTTCAGTGCTTCTGGGGACGCGCAGTCCTGTTTTTTCGCGATAATTTTCGTCTCTTTTGTGTGGCTGTTTGTGTGCATGGGGTGATTGGTCAGTATAATTGAATAATGCCGTCATAAGTTCAGTGCTTCTGGGGACGCGCAGTCCTGTTTTTTCGCGATAATTTTCGTCTCTTTTGTGTGGCTGTTTGTGTGCATGGGGTGATTGGTCAGTATAATTGAATAATGCCGTCATAAGTTCAGTGCTTCTGGGGACGCGCAGTCCTGTTTTTTCGCGATAATTTTCGTCTCTTTTGTGTGGCTGTTTGTGTGCATGGGGTGATTGGTCAGTATAATTGAATAATGCCGTCATAAGTGCAGTGCTTCTGGGGACGCGCAGTCCTGTTTTTTCGCGATAATTTTCGTCTCTTTTGTGTGGCTGTTTGTGTGCATGGGGTGATTGGTCAGTATAATTGAATAATGCCGTCATAAGTGCAGTGCTTCTGGGGACGCGCAGTCCTGTTTTTTCGCGATAATTTTCGTCTCTTTTGTGTGGCTGTTTGTGTGCATGGGGTGATTGGTCAGTATAATTGAATAATGCCGTCATAAGTGCAGTGCTTCTGGGGACGCGCAGTCCTGTTTTTTCGCGATAATTTTCGTCTCTTTTGTGTGGCTGTTTGTGTGCATGGGGTGATTGGTCAGTATAATTGAATAATGCCGTCATAAGTGCAGTGCTTCTGGGGACGCGCAGTCCTGTTTTTTCGCGATAATTTTCGTCTCTTTTGTGTGGCTGTTTGTGTGCATGGGGTGATTGGTCAGTATAATTGAATAATGCCGTCATAAGTGCAGTGCTTCTGGGGACGCGCAGTCCTGTTTTTTCGCGATAATTTTCGTCTCTTTTGTGTGGCTGTTTGTGTGCATGGGGTGATTGGTCAGTATAATTGAATAATGCCGTCATAAGTGCAGTGCTTCTGGGGACGCGCAGTCCTGTTTTTTCGCGATAATTTTCGTCTCTTTTGTGTGGCTGTTTGTGTGCATGGGGTGATTGGTCAGTATAATTGAATAATGCCGTCATAAGTGCAGTGCTTCTGGGGACGCGCAGTCCTGTTTTTTCGCGATAATTTTCGTCTCTTTTGTGTGGCTGTTTGTGTGCATGGGGTGATTGGTCAGTATAATTGAATAATGCCGTCATAAGTGCAGTGCTTCTGGGGACGCGCAGTCCTGTTTTTTCGCGATAATTTTCGTCTCTTTTGTGTGGCTGTTTGTGTGCATGGGGTGATTGGTCAGTATAATTGAATAATGCCGTCATAAGTGCAGTGCTTCTGGGGACGCGCAGTCCTGTTTTTTCGCGATAATTTTCGTCTCTTTTGTGTGGCTGTTTGTGTGCATGGGGTGATTGGTCAGTATAATTGAATAATGCCGTCATAAGTGCAGTGCTTCTGGGGACGCGCAGTCCTGTTTTTTCGCGATAATTTTCGTCTCTTTTGTGTGGCTGTTTGTGTGCATGGGGTGATTGGTCAGTATAATTGAATAATGCCGTCATAAGTGCAGTGCTTCTGGGGACGCGCAGTCCTGTTTTTTCGCGATAATTTTCGTCTCTTTTGTGTGGCTGTTTGTGTGCATGGGGTGATTGGTCAGTATAATTGAATAATGCCGTCATAAGTGCAGTGCTTCTGGGGACGCGCAGTCCTGTTTTTTCGCGATAATTTTCGTCTCTTTTGTGTGGCTGTTTGTGTGCATGGGGTGATTGGTCAGTATAATTGAATAATGCCGTCATAAGTGCAGTGCTTCTCGGGACGCGCAGTCCTGTTTTTTCGCGATAATTTTCGTCTCTTTTGTGTGGCTGTTTGTGTGCATGGGGTGATTGGTCAGTATAATTGAATAATGCCGTCATAAGTGCAGTGCTTCTGGGGACGCGCAGTCCTGTTTTTTCGCGATAATTTTCGTCTCTTTTGTGTGGCTGTTTGTGTGCATGGGGTGATTGGTCAGTATAATTGAATAATGCCGTCATAAGTGCAGTGCTTCTGGGGACGCGCAGTCCTGTTTTTTCGCGATAATTTTCGTCTCTTTTGTGTGGCTGTTTGTGTGCATGGGGTGATTGGTCAGTATAATTGAATAATGCCGTCATAAGTGCAGTGCTTCTGGGGACGCGCAGTCCTGTTTTTTCGCGATAATTTTCGTCTCTTTTGTGTGGCTGTTTGTGTGCATGGGGTGATTGGTCAGTATAATTGAATAATGCCGTCATAAGTGCAGTGCTTCTGGGGACGCGCAGTCCTGTTTTTTCGCGATAATTTTCGTCTCTTTTGTGTGGCTGTTTGTGTGCATGGGGTGATTGGTCAGTATAATTGAATAATGCCGTCATAAGTGCAGTGCTTCTGGGGACGCGCAGTCCTGTTTTTTCGCGATAATTTTCGTCTCTTTTGTGTGGCTGTTTGTGTGCATGGGGTGATTGGTCAGTATAATTGAATAATGCCGTCATAAGTGCAGTGCTTCTCGGGACGCGCAGTCCTGTTTTTTCGCGATAATTTTCGTCTCTTTTGTGTGGCTGTTTGTGTGCATGGGGTGATTGGTCAGTATAATTGAATAATGCCGTCATAAGTGCAGTGCTTCTGGGGACGCGCAGTCCTGTTTTTTCGCGATAATTTTCGTCTCTTTTGTGTGGCTGTTTGTGTGCATGGGGTGATTGGTCAGTATAATTGAATAATGCCGTCATAAGTGCAGTGCTTCTGGGGACGCGCAGTCCTGTTTTTTCGCGATAATTTTCGTCTCTTTTGTGTGGCTGTTTGTGTGCATGGGGTGATTGGTCAGTATAATTGAATAATGCCGTCATAAGTGCAGTGCTTCTGGGGACGCGCAGTCCTGTTTTTTCGCGATAATTTTCGTCTCTTTTGTGTGGCTGTTTGTGTGCATGGGGTGATTGGTCAGTATAATTGAATAATGCCGTCATAAGTGCAGTGCTTCTGGGGACGCGCAGTCCTGTTTTTTCGCGATAATTTTCGTCTCTTTTGTGTGGCTGTTTGTGTGCATGGGGTGATTGGTCAGTATAATTGAATAATGCCGTCATAAGTGCAGTGCTTCTGGGGACGCGCAGTCCTGTTTTTTCGCGATAATTTTCGTCTCTTTTGTGTGGCTGTTTGTGTGCATGGGGTGATTGGTCAGTATAATTGAATAATGCCGTCATAAGTGCAGTGCTTCTGGGGACGCGCAGTCCTGTTTTTTCGCGATAATTTTCGTCTCTTTTGTGTGGCTGTTTGTGTGCATGAGGTGATTGGTCAGTATAATTGAATAATGCCGTCATAAGTGCAGTGCTTCTGGGGACGCGCAGTCCTGTTTTTTCGCGATAATTTTCGTCTCTTTTGTGTGGCTGTTTGTGTGCATGAGGTGATTGGTCAGTATAATTGAATAATGCCGTCATAAGTGCAGTGCTTCTGGGGACGCGCAGTCCTGTTTTTTCGCGATAATTTTCGTCTCTTTTGTGTGGCTGTTTGTGTGCATGGGGTGATTGGTCAGTATAATTGAATAATGCCGTCATAAGTGCAGTGCTTCTGGGGACGCGCAGTCCTGTTTTTTCGCGATAATTTTCGTCTCTTTTGTGTGGCTGTTTGTGTGCATGGGGTGATTGGTCAGTATAATTGAATAATGCCGTCATAAGTGCAGTGCTTCTGGGGACGCGCAGTCCTGTTTTTTCGCGATAATTTTCGTCTCTTTTGTGTGGCTGTTTGTGTGCATGGGGTGATTGGTCAGTATAATTGAATAATGCCGTCATAAGTGCAGTGCTTCTGGGGACGCGCAGTCCTGTTTTTTCGCGATAATTTTCGTCTCTTTTGTGTGGCTGTTTGTGTGCATGAGGTGATTGGTCAGTATAATTGAATAATGCCGTCATAAGTGCAGTGCTTCTGGGGACGCGCAGTCCTGTTTTTTCGCGATAATTTTCGTCTCTTTTGTGTGGCTGTTTGTGTGCATGGGGTGATTGGTCAGTATAATTGAATAATGCCGTCATAAGTGCAGTGCTTCTGGGGACGCGCAGTCCTGTTTTTTCGCGATAATTTTCGTCTCTTTTGTGTGGCTGTTTGTGTGCATGGGGTGATTGGTCAGTATAATTGAATAATGCCGTCATAAGTGCAGTGCTTCTGGGGACGCGCAGTCCTGTTTTTTCGCGATAATTTTCGTCTCTTTTGTGTGGCTGTTTGTGTGCATGGGGTGATTGGTCAGTATAATTGAATAATGCCGTCATAAGTGCAGTGCTTCTGGGGACGCGCAGTCCTGTTTTTTCGCGATAATTTTCGTCTCTTTTGTGTGGCTGTTTGTGTGCATGGGGTGATTGGTCAGTATAATTGAATAATGCCGTCATAAGTGCAGTGCTTCTGGGGACGCGCAGTCCTGTTTTTTCGCGATAATTTTCGTCTCTTTTGTGTGGCTGTTTGTGTGCATGAGGTGATTGGTCAGTATAATTGAATAATGCCGTCATAAGTGCAGTGCTTCTGGGGACGCGCAGTCCTGTTTTTTCGCGATAATTTTCGTCTCTTTTGTGTGGCTGTTTGTGTGCATGGGGTGATTGGTCAGTATAATTGAATAATGCCGTCATAAGTGCAGTGCTTCTGGGGACGCGCAGTCCTGTTTTTTCGCGATAATTTTCGTCTCTTTTGTGTGGCTGTTTGTGTGCATGGGGTGATTGGTCAGTATAATTGAATAATGCCGTCATAAGTGCAGTGCTTCTGGGGACGCGCAGTCCTGTTTTTTCGCGATAATTTTCGTCTCTTTTGTGTGGCTGTTTGTGTGCATGGGGTGATTGGTCAGTATAATTGAATAATGCCGTCATAAGTGCAGTGCTTCTGGGGACGCGCAGTCCTGTTTTTTCGCGATAATTTTCGTCTCTTTTGTGTGGCTGTTTGTGTGCATGGGGTGATTGGTCAGTATAATTGAATAATGCCGTCATAAGTGCAGTGCTTCTGGGGACGCGCAGTCCTGTTTTTTCGCGATAATTTTCGTCTCTTTTGTGTGGCTGTTTGTGTGCATGAGGTGATTGGTCAGTATAATTGAATAATGCCGTCATAAGTGCAGTGCTTCTGGGGACGCGCAGTCCTGTTTTTTCGCGATAATTTTCGTCTCTTTTGTGTGGCTGTTTGTGTGCATGAGGTGATTGGTCAGTATAATTGAATAATGCCGTCATAAGTGCAGTGCTTCTGGGGACGCGCAGTCCTGTTTTTTCGCGATAATTTTCGTCTCTTTTGTGTGGCTGTTTGTGTGCATGGGGTGATTGGTCAGTATAATTGAATAATGCCGTCATAAGTGCAGTGCTTCTGGGACGCGCAGTCCTGTTTTTTCGCGATAATTTTCGTCTCTTTTGTGTGGCTGTTTGTGTGCATGGGGTGATTGGTCAGTATAATTGAATAATGCCGTCATAAGTGCAGTGCTTCTGGGGACGCGCAGTCCTGTTTTTTCGCGATAATTTTCGTCTCTTTTGTGTGGCTGTTTGTGTGCATGGGGTGATTGGTCAGTATAATTGAATAATGCCGTCATAAGTGCAGTGCTTCTGGGGACGCGCAGTCCTGTTTTTTCGCGATAATTTTCGTCTCTTTTGTGTGGCTGTTTGTGTGCATGAGGTGATTGGTCAGTATAATTGAATAATGCCGTCATAAGTGCAGTGCTTCTGGGGACGCGCAGTCCTGTTTTTTCGCGATAATTTTCGTCTCTTTTGTGTGGCTGTTTGTGTGCATGGGGTGATTGGTCAGTATAATTGAATAATGCCGTCATAAGTGCAGTGCTTCTGGGGACGCGCAGTCCTGTTTTTTCGCGATAATTTTCGTCTCTTTTGTGTGGCTGTTTGTGTGCATGGGGTGATTGGTCAGTATAATTGAATAATGCCGTCATAAGTGCAGTGCTTCTGGGGACGCGCAGTCCTGTTTTTTCGCGATAATTTTCGTCTCTTTTGTGTGGCTGTTTGTGTGCATGGGGTGATTGGTCAGTATAATTGAATAATGCCGTCATAAGTGCAGTGCTTCTGGGGACGCGCAGTCCTGTTTTTTCGCGATAATTTTCGTCTCTTTTGTGTGGCTGTTTGTGTGCATGAGGTGATTGGTCAGTATAATTGAATAATGCCGTCATAAGTGCAGTGCTTCTGGGGACGCGCAGTCCTGTTTTTTCGCGATAATTTTCGTCTCTTTTGTGTGGCTGTTTGTGTGCATGGGGTGATTGGTCAGTATAATTGAATAATGCCGTCATAAGTGCAGTGCTTCTGGGGACGCGCAGTCCTGTTTTTTCGCGATAATTTTCGTCTCTTTTGTGTGGCTGTTTGTGTGCATGGGGTGATTGGTCAGTATAATTGAATAATGCCGTCATAAGTGCAGTGCTTCTGGGGACGCGCAGTCCTGTTTTTTCGCGATAATTTTCGTCTCTTTTGTGTGGCTGTTTGTGTGCATGGGGTGATTGGTCAGTATAATTGAATAATGCCGTCATAAGTGCAGTGCTTCTGGGGACGCGCAGTCCTGTTTTTTCGCGATAATTTTCGTCTCTTTTGTGTGGCTGTTTGTGTGCATGGGGTGATTGGTCAGTATAATTGAATAATGCCGTCATAAGTGCAGTGCTTCTGGGGACGCGCAGTCCTGTTTTTTCGCGATAATTTTCGTCTCTTTTGTGTGGCTGTTTGTGTGCATGGGGTGATTGGTCAGTATAATTGAATAATGCCGTCATAAGTGCAGTGCTTCTGGGGACGCGCAGTCCTGTTTTTTCGCGATAATTTTCGTCTCTTTTGTGTGGCTGTTTGTGTGCATGGGGTGATTGGTCAGTATAATTGAATAATGCCGTCATAAGTGCAGTGCTTCTGGGGACGCGCAGTCCTGTTTTTTCGCGATAATTTTCGTCTCTTTTGTGTGGCTGTTTGTGTGCATGGGGTGATTGGTCAGTATAATTGAATAATGCCGTCATAAGTGCAGTGCTTCTGGGGACGCGCAGTCCTGTTTTTTCGCGATAATTTTCGTCTCTTTTGTGTGGCTGTTTGTGTGCATGGGGTGATTGGTCAGTATAATTGAATAATGCCGTCATAAGTGCAGTGCTTCTGGGGACGCGCAGTCCTGTTTTTTCGCGATAATTTTCGTCTCTTTTGTGTGGCTGTTTGTGTGCATGAGGTGATTGGTCAGTATAATTGAATAATGCCGTCATAAGTGCAGTGCTTCTGGGGACGCGCAGTCCTGTTTTTTCGCGATAATTTTCGTCTCTTTTGTGTGGCTGTTTGTGTGCATGGGGTGATTGGTCAGTATAATTGAATAATGCCGTCATAAGTGCAGTGCTTCTGGGGACGCGCAGTCCTGTTTTTTCGCGATAATTTTCGTCTCTTTTGTGTGGCTGTTTGTGTGCATGGGGTGATTGGTCAGTATAATTGAATAATGCCGTCATAAGTGCAGTGCTTCTGGGGACGCGCAGTCCTGTTTTTTCGCGATAATTTTCGTCTCTTTTGTGTGGCTGTTTGTGTGCATGGGGTGATTGGTCAGTATAATTGAATAATGCCGTCATAAGTGCAGTGCTTCTGGGGACGCGCAGTCCTGTTTTTTCGCGATAATTTTCGTCTCTTTTGTGTGGCTGTTTGTGTGCATGGGGTGATTGGTCAGTATAATTGAATAATGCCGTCATAAGTGCAGTGCTTCTGGGGACGCGCAGTCCTGTTTTTTCGCGATAATTTTCGTCTCTTTTGTGTGGCTGTTTGTGTGCATGGGGTGATTGGTCAGTATAATTGAATAATGCCGTCATAAGTGCAGTGCTTCTGGGGACGCGCAGTCCTGTTTTTTCGCGATAATTTTCGTCTCTTTTGTGTGGCTGTTTGTGTGCATGGGGTGATTGGTCAGTATAATTGAATAATGCCGTCATAAGTGCAGTGCTTCTGGGGACGCGCAGTCCTGTTTTTTCGCGATAATTTTCGTCTCTTTTGTGTGGCTGTTTGTGTGCATGGGGTGATTGGTCAGTATAATTGAATAATGCCGTCATAAGTGCAGTGCTTCTGGGGACGCGCAGTCCTGTTTTTTCGCGATAATTTTCGTCTCTTTTGTGTGGCTGTTTGTGTGCATGGGGTGATTGGTCAGTATAATTGAATAATGCCGTCATAAGTGCAGTGCTTCTGGGGACGCGCAGTCCTGTTTTTTCGCGATAATTTTCGTCTCTTTTGTGTGGCTGTTTGTGTGCATGAGGTGATTGGTCAGTATAATTGAATAATGCCGTCATAAGTGCAGTGCTTCTGGGGACGCGCAGTCCTGTTTTTTCGCGATAATTTTCGTCTCTTTTGTGTGGCTGTTTGTGTGCATGGGGTGATTGGTCAGTATAATTGAATAATGCCGTCATAAGTGCAGTGCTTCTGGGGACGCGCAGTCCTGTTTTTTCGCGATAATTTTCGTCTCTTTTGTGTGGCTGTTTGTGTGCATTGGGTGATTGGTCAGTATAATTGAATAATGCCGTCATAAGTGCAGTGCTTCTGAGGACGCGCAGTCCTGTTTTTTTCGCGATAATTTTCGTCTCTTTTGTATGGCTGTTTGTGTGCATGGGGTGATTGGTCAGTATAATTGAATAATGCCGTCATAAGTTCAGTGCTTCTGGGGACGCGCAGTCCTGTTTTTTCGCGATAATTTTCGTCTCTTTAGTGTGGCTGTTTGTGTGCATGAGGTGATTGGTCAGTATAATTGAATAATGCCGTCATAAGTGCAGTGCTTCTGGGGACGCGCAGTCCTGTTTTTTCGCGATAATTTTCGTCTCTTTTGTGTGGCTATTTGTGTGCATGAGGTGATTGGTCAGTATAATTGAATAATGCCGTCATAAGTGCAGTGCTTCTGGGGACGCGCAGTCCTGTTTTTTCGCGATAATTTTCGTCTCTTTTGTGTGGCTGTTTGTGTGCATGGGGTGATTGGTCAGTATAATTGAATAATGCCGTCATAAGTGCAGTGCTTCTGCGGACGCGCAGTCCTGTTTTTTCGCGATAATTTTCGTCTCTTTTGTGTGGCTGTTTGTGTGCATGGGGTGATTGGTCAGTATAATTGAATAATGCCGTCATAAGTGCAGTGCTTCTAGGGACGCGCAGTCCTGTTTTTTCGCGATAATTTTCGTCTCTTTTGTGTGGCTGTTTGTGTGCATGGGGTGATTGGTCAGTATAATTGAATAATGCCGTCATAAGTGCAGTGCTTCTGGGGACGCGCAGTCCTGTTTTTTCGCGATAATTTTCGTCTCTTTTGTGTGGCTGTTTGTGTGCATGAGGTGATTGGTCAGTATAATTGAATAATGCCGTCATAAGTGCAGTGCTTCTGGGGACGCGCAGTCCTGTTTTTTCGCGATAATTTTCGTCTCTTTTGTGTGGCTGTTTGTGTGCATGAGGTGATTGGTCAGTATAATTGAATAATGCCGTCATAAGTGCAGTGCTTCTGGGGACGCGCAGTCCTGTTTTTTCGCGATAATTTTCGTCTCTTTTGTGTGGCTGTTTGTGTGCATGGGGTGATTGGTCAGTATAATTGAATAATGCCGTCATAAGTGCAGTGCTTCTGGGGACGCGCAGTCCTGTTTTTTCGCGATAATTTTCGTCTCTTTTGTGTGGCTGTTTGTGTGCATGGGGTGATTGGTCAGTATAATTGAATAATGCCGTCATAAGTGCAGTGCTTCTGGGGACGCGCAGTCCTGTTTTTTCGCGATAATTTTCGTCTCTTTTGTGTGGCTGTTTGTGTGCATGAGGTGATTGGTCAGTATAATTGAATAATGCCGTCATAAGTGCAGTGCTTCTGGGGACGCGCAGTCCTGTTTTTTCGCGATAATTTACGTCTCTTTTGTGTGGCTGTTTGTGTGCATGGGGTGATTGGTCAGTATAATTGAATAATGCCGTCATAAGTGCAGTGCTTCTGGGGACGTGCAGTCCTGTTTTTTCGCGATAATTTTCGTCTCTTTTGTGTGGCTGTTTGTGTGCATGGGGTGATTGGTCAGTATAATTGAATAATGCCGTCATAAGTGCAGTGCTTCTAGGGACGCGCAGTCCTGTTTTTTCGCGATAATTTTCGTCTCTTTTGTGTGGCTGTTTGTGTGCATGGGGTGATTGGTCAGTATAATTGAATAATGCCGTCATAAGTGCAGTGCTTCTGGGGACGCGCAGTCCTGTTTTTTCGCGATAATTTTCGTCTCTTTTGTGTGGCTGTTTGTGTGCATGGGGTGATTGGTCAGTATAATTGAATAATGCCGTCATAAGTGCAGTGCTTCTGGGGACGCGCAGTCCTGTTTTTTCGCGATAATTTTCGTCTCTTTTGTGTGGCTGTTTGTGTGCATGGGGTGATTGGTCAGTATAATTGAATAATGCCGTCATAAGTTCAGTGCTTCTGGGGACGCGCAGTCCTGTTTTTTCGCGATAATTTTCGTCTCTTTTGTGTGGCTGTTTGTGTGCATGGGGTGATTGGTCAGTATAATTGAATAATGCCGTCATAAGTTCAGTGCTTCTGGGGACGCGCAGTCCTGTTTTTTCGCGATAATTTTCGTCTCTTTTGTGTGGCTATTTGTGTGCATGGGGTGATTGGTCAGTATAATTGAATAATGCCGTCATAAGTTCAGTGCTTCTGGGGACGCGCAGTCCTGTTTTTTCGCGATAATTTTCGTCCCTTTTGTGTGGCTATTTGTGTGCATGAGGTGATTGGTCAGTATAATTGAATAATGCCGTCATAAGTGCGGTGCTTCTGGGGACGCGCAGTCCTTTTTTTTCGCGATAATTTTCGTCTCTTTTGTGTGGCTATTTGTGTGCATGGGGTGATTGGTCAGTATAATTGAATAATGCCGTCATAAGTGCGGTGCTTCTGGGGACGCGCAGTCCTTTTTTTTCGCGATAATTTTCGTCTCTTTTGTGTGGCTATTTGTGTGCATGGGGTGATTGGTCAGTATAATTGAATAATGCCGTCATAAGTTCAGTGCTTCTGGGGACGCGCAGTCCTGTTTTTTCGCGATAATTTTCGTCCCTTTTGTGTGGCTATTTGTGTGCATGAGGTGATTGGTCAGTATAATTGAATAATGCCGTCATAAGTTCAGTGCTTCTGGGGACGCGCAGTCCTGTTTTTTCGCGATAATTTTCGTCTCTTTTGTGTGGCTATTTGTGTGCATGAGGTGATTGGTCAGTATAATTGAATAATGCCGTCATAAGTGCAGTGCTTCTGGGGACGCGCAGTCCTGTTTTTTCGCGATAATTTTCGTCCCTTTTGTGTGGCTATTTGTGTGCATGAGGTGATTGGTCAGTATAATTGAATAATGCCGTCATAAGTTCAGTGCTTCTGGGGACGCGCAGTCCTGTTTTTTCGCGATAATTTTCGTCTCTTTTGTGTGGCTATTTGTGTGCATGGGGTGATTGGTCAGTATAATTGAATAATGCCGTCATAAGTGCAGTGCTTCTGGGGACGTGCAGTCCTGTTTTTTCGCGATAATTTTCGTCTCTTTTGTGTGGCTGTTTGTGTGGATGGGGTGATTGGTCAGTATAATTGAATAATGCCGTCATAAGTGCAGTGCTTCTAGGGACGCGCAGTCCTGTTTTTTCGCGATAATTTTCGTCTCTTTTGTGTGGCTGTTTGTGTGCATGGGGTGATTGGTCAGTATAATTGAATAATGCCGTCATAAGTTCAGTGCTTCTGGGGACGCGCAGTCCTGTTTTTTCGCGATAATTTTCGTCTCTTTTGTGTGGCTGTTTGTGTGCATGGGGTGATTGGTCAGTATAATTGAATAATGCCGTCATAAGTTCAGTGCTTCTGGGGACGCGCAGTCCTGTTTTTTCGCGATAATTTTCGTCTCTTTTGTGTGGCTGTTTGTGTGCATGGGGTGATTGGTCAGTATAATTGAATAATGCCGTCATAAGTGCAGTGCTTCTAGAGACGCGCAGTCCTGTTTTTTCGCGATAATTTTCGTCTCTTTTGTGTGGCTGTTTGTGCGTAATGTTCCGTCAGTGCAAGCGGATGGTTGTGTTTGTGTGCAAAGTGCCCTTTCTTCGTCATCGCTAGTTGGAAGGCAATTTGACGGTTGAGTTCGTTAGTTTTACCGCGTAAAATAATATTTTGATTGATCAAGAACGTTGTGTGGTGTGCGAGTCTTTTTTTTTTGTGTTGAAAAGACCTTTCCATAGCTCCGTAGCTCGGAGGGCTCGACGTCGGTTGTTTATGTGTTAAGCCCTCTCCATAGCATCGTAGCTCGAGAGGTAACGATAATCAATACCTCATCTAGTTAACAGAAAGAAGATCGAAAGGCATTTGATGGTTGAGTTCGTAGCGTCGTTTCCGTAACAAATTTATGAATTAAATGGTTATATAATTAAAAATCAGACTACGCTATCATAGCAGCATTGCGTTTAACACCTCATTCTTTAAATAAACATTATTTGGCTTTATCTTTCCACAGCCGGCTGTCTAAGATGAAACCATTTCATTTAAAATTTAACAACAGTTAAACGGGAAATGTCTCATCCGCAGCATCCGATTGTTTGCCTTGAGAATAAAATATAATACCTTTCAACAAACACTATGATTTTGGGTCGCATCATCATCTTCTATGATGAATCCTGACCAAACACCCTATCCTACTAACAAGTTTTCAGGTTCCTGGCGCTCGTGGGGTGTAAGCACAGAGTAAATCAGCTGCCCTAGTAGCAACCTGCGCTAACTAACATTCCCGTCCCTTAAAATCGAGGTCTACAAACTGACATGGCGGGCGCCGTTGGTGGCCAATGACTGTTACCTATTCGCAACTGATCTAGCTTTAGCAATCATGGTGTTTTATCTTTTCAGCGCATTCATACATGCTGTTGATAAGGGAAACACCACTAGATCGTCGAAGCCTATAATCAGTAGTGCTGAAAGGATATTACGGTTCTGTTCAGCAACGGAGGGGCAACCATGGGTGATCTCTCATGCTCATGCTCAAAAGTATGGCAGTGATTGACACTTCTTCAGAGATTAAAAAAAAATCTTGTTGTGTTTTTATAGATGAATACTACAAAAAAAACAAATTTAGACGAGAAGAGGTAACTCCTTAACCTGAATTAAGAGGCCTTCTGGCTGCCGGAAGCGACCCCAAAAACGACGAACGAACCCAACCAGCCAAATGGCCCTTCAAGCATTAAAAAGAAGAGGAGCAGGCCTCTCGCGTTGAATATTTCTTCTTTCGTTTTTTTTATTCAGGCGTATCTTCAGAACCGTCAGTCGGCTGGCCACCTTTAGAAGTACCTCTACCCAGGCCCATTACCTTAAGCGTTTCAAATTGAAATACAATATTCATTTGGCGTCGCGCGACGGCACCATGTCTTGAAGAACTTGTTGGATTTTTTGTTATAAAATTGTAAAAAATAGTTCGAGATCGTATAAAGTGAGCAAAACATTAGCTTGGCTTCAGCACATTTTTTTAAATACTGAAATGTTTCATAAAGTTTTGACCAATTACATCCCACCATTACCATTTTATAGTAAGCAGCCCACTTTTCATCCATTCTTTTAAGTACACTTCCGTACCAGGAAGCATGTACCGGACGAGTATCCCTTTTTATTTTCCAACTCCATTACCCTCTCCTCCCTCATCCTCCTAGGAAGAGAATTTTAAATTTCCCTCCACACTTTACGGTACGTACAGGCTTCAGGCAACGATCGTAGGCTCATTGAACGCGCCAAGATTATGACGGCAATGATACTGCCAGATATGGGTTCGAAATTAAGTGATAACGGAATTCCAAAGTAAGACCCAGCAGGGCGCAAAATATGTGTACTTAAGAAAGGAGGGCATCCCGAGAAAAAAAGGTGCTATCACTTTTTTGCCTAAATTAACCCGAAATTGAACCGTTTCCAACTTTTGCGCTTACCCCGTGCCAATTTTATGGAAGGTGGAAAATTATGGGATTTTGGTTGGGATGAGGCAGAATTTTGAGAGCTACACATCTTGCATCACATTTAATTGGAGCAATTTTGTTTAAGCTTTATCGTTTTGCTTTGGGAAAGCAGGAAAGTATTACTAAGAAGTTAAATATATCTATTTTTAAGGGCCAACCTACCAGCAGGGCGTCCTTCATGATGGCGATCGTCGTGGCCAGCACCAGTATCGAGAACATGAACGTGCAGATCGGATCGATGATGCTCCACTCGGGCTTGAAGTAGATCACGAGGGCGGCTATGAACACGCCCAGACTCTGCACGAAATCGCTCAGCACGTGCACGAAGGCCGCCCGCACGTTGATGTTCTCCTCGGAGTGGCCGCCGCCGTGAGAGTGCTGGTGGCTGCTGTTGGGACTCGTGGATCCACCGTGGCTGTGGCCGTGGCCGTGCAGGGTGGCGCCCATGCTGGAAGAAGGATTGAAGTTAAAAACACATTGAGCAAAACACATTTTGTTTCAAAATAACTTTGCATGTCAAACTAGCAGATTTTGAAATCTATTTCCAAAGTCGAGGAGTATTTTAAAATTGCTGGTTATTTTATTTTTAAGATTAGCTGTTTTTTTGACAAAAAAAAATTAACTTATAAATAAAATTATGGACTCTTTTTATTCAATTGGCTTGTCGGCGACACATAAATTCCAAATATCTAGAAAATATTTATTTGAAAAATTCAAACAAAAAATACAACACAATTAACCGATTGTCGATGATTCAAAACCAGCTTGGAGTGATAGATCTGATTGTGGAAACTTGTGAGAACTTGTGGGAATTGAATGAAATTTGTGAGAACTTGTGTAAATTTGTTGAAATTTGTGAGTGAACAAGCATGAAGGGATGTCAGGGCTTACAGATTTAAGCTTAATTACATTGCTAATAACTGAAACTAGAAACTGGATAGTAAATTAGCTTACGTAAATATCAAAACGAGTCAAATCAAAAAGCTGTCACAGGCAAACTTATGGGAAATTGGACGAGCTTTCCGGTAAAAATATTTACGAGACTGAAAAACCAAGTCTGTCATATAGAAATTGCCAAAAACCACAAAAAAACCCGTTTTTTCAACATTTTTATTTTTCAAACCGCTGTATCTTCCCAAGGATTGGACATAAGACAATGGTCAATATGGAGACTTATATGTAAAATTGTCTGGAGAATCGATTCCCACTACCGGTTTCAAAAATTTTGACGTTTAGACCACTTTAAAAAAAACAGTTTTAGTAAATGATTTTTGTATTTTTTTAAGGAGAGACATACCATCCTGCATTTTTCGTCAGTCTTTTGGTAACATTTTACGCTATTTCCTCAAAAATTTTGAAAGAAAAAAAATCGTGACATCACCTTTAAATTTAAGTTTTAGACTTAAAAATCAAAAAATCTCATAGAAGTGGCGTGTATTTTTGTTTCAGTGTATTTTTTTCAGAAAGCTCGTCTAATTTCCTACAAGTTTGTCTTTGACCACTTTTTGATACGACGCAACGGCTTCGAGATACAGTAATTTTTAAATTCCAAAATACAAAAATATTTAAATACCTTATGCCCTTCTCAAATGTTATTTTCGAGTACTATTGGCTCCATATACACAAAAATGGCTTATATAGGTCTAGGATAACATGTCTACAATGTTTCATTAAAATCGGAGAGGGTCGGGTACAAAAGTACCAGAAAAAATCCTGATTTGAGCTGGAATTGCTCTATACTCTAATTTCGACGTCAATTTTGCGCACGGCCGAGCAAGGTCCCACACACAGTCACACATGGGTAATTCTCTACGAACTCACACGGAATCGGGAAAAGTTGCCCCGACCCCTCTTCGATTTGCGTGAAACTTTGTCCTAAGGGGTAACTTTTGTCCCTGATCACGAATCCGAGGTCCGTTTTTTGATGTCTCGTGACGGAGGGGGGGTACGACCCCTTCATTTTTTGAACATGCGAAAAAAGAGGTGTTTTTCAATCATTTGCAGCCTGAAACGGTGATGAGATATAAATTTGATGTCAAAGGGACTTTTATGTAAAATTATACAACCGATTTGATGGCGTACTCAGAATTCCGAAAAAACGTATTTTTCATCGAAAAAAAAAGCACTAAAAAAGTTTTAAAAATTCTGCCATTATCCATTACTTGACTGTAAAAATGTACTTTTCGAATCTACATTGACCCAGAAGGGTCATTTTATCATTTAGAAAAAAAATCATTTTGAAATTTTGTGTTTTTTTGTAACTTTGCAGGGTTATTTTTTAGAGTGTAACAATGTTCTACAAAGTTGTAGAGCAGACAATTACAAAAAAAATATTATTAACATAAGGGATTTGTTTATAAACATCACGAGTTATCGTGATTTTACGAAAAAAAAGTTTTGAAAAAGTTGGTCGCCGTTGATCATGGCCGTTCATGGTCACCCGCGACAGACACGGACGACCAAACAAAAAGAAACGCAAAAAGTAACTTTTTCAAAACTTTTTTTCGTAATATCGTGATAACTCGTGATGTTATAAGCAAACCCCTTATGTTATATATCAAATTTTTTGTAATTGTCTGCTCTACAACTTTATAGAACATTGTTACACTCTAAAAAATAACCCTGCAATGTTAGAAAAAAAACGAAATTTTAAAATGAAATTTTTTGTTCTAAATGATAAAATGACCCTTCTGGGTCAATGAAGATTCAAAAAGTGCATTAAATTTCCCTTAAATGACATGTTCCAAATTTTTTTACAGTCGAATAACGGAAAATAGCAGAGTTTTGAAAACTTTTCTAGTGTTTTTTTCGATGAAATATACGTTTTTTTCGGAATTCTGAGTACGTCATCCAATCGAGCGCCTAATTTTACATAATGTCCCTTTGACATCAAATTTCTATCTCATCACCGTTTCAGGCTGCAAATGATTGAAAAACACCTCTTTTTTCGCATGCTGGGGTCGCATGAAAGGGGTCGTACCGCCCCTCTGTCACGAAATATCAAAAAACGGACCTGGGATTCGTGATCAGGGACAAAAGTTACCCCTTAGGACAAAGTTTCACGCAAATTGAAGAGGGGTCGGGGCAACTGCTGTGTGAGTTGGCGGAGAATTACCCACATACATTAGCATTAAGTGGGTGTACAAAAAATGCAGTGAAAGCCGAGCACGAGACGTGAAATGATGAATAATAGATGATGCACACAGTCGCCCACACACACTCACAAACATACTCAACGACAACGGCGTCAAAGGACACCTTCTCCACCACCCCATCTCCTCTCTTTTTCCTAGAATTCCTGATGTGTGCAACAATTCTGCCTGACTGGCCCCGGAGAGAATGTCATTATTATCCTTGCGCGCCTTGTTGTGACACACTTTGGATAAGCACAAGCACAAACACACTCCCTCGCTCCTGGGACTGGGACAAAGTCAACCGACACAGGTGTAGACAGAGAGAGAGGGAGCAATAGAGAGATGTGAAAGGACAAAAAAAGCAGTAGAAAGGTATGAGCTTGTTGTAATCCTCAGATTTAATGGGCTTTCCGCATGCAATTACTTTCGTTCGCGCCCAGGTAAGTGAACGCGGGATCAATTTAGTGGCGCACAGTTTAGAGCGCTCGGAGAATGGATAAGGATCTACGAAAGCTCGCGCCCGATGGCGGTGTTTAATGGTTTAGTGGGTTAATCTAACTTGAGCGAGTTTGATCTAGGCAGATTGATTTTAATGATACGATACACTTTAATTGATTTGTTTTAAATAGAAAAGTAATCTTATAATAATTCAATAATTCAATATTTAACTCAAATCAAAATCAAATTATTCGCTCTACAGCATTGCCTTGGCGTTCTCGATAACGAGATTCCTACTCGAAACTAGGTGTTCGAAGGCTTGATTGTTGAGGCAATTGCAAACCTATTTTTACACCTTAGCTTCCAACCACCCCGGGATTCGAACTGACGACATTTGGATTGTTAGTCCAACTGCCTACCAGCGACTCCACCGAGACAGGACCCAGGGAGACGACTCCTACACCTGGACTGAGTTAACGACCTAACCTCTTAGTTAGACCGGGACCAACATTGACTTCCCTGTCCGACGGAAGGCGTAATCAGACAAATCTCGTCTCAAAATTTGCCACCGGGACCTTCTGGGATTAAACCCAGGCCGACTGGGTGAAAGGCAACCACGCTTACCCCTACACCATGGTCCCGGCTTCAATATTTAACTACAATTATGAAAAAATTATAAACAGGGTAATTTTTATATTTTCAGAATATTATAATTTCCTCAACGAAAATGAGATGAATCAGAAAATGAACTGAATTTACAAATTATTTGGATGATTTTACACAAAGATCAGTTAACAATTATTTTCAAGTTACGTAGTTTCAGTAGAACAAGTGTCTTAGTAAATGTAGAAAACATTTACTAATTTTAATTATGTAGTTGTCAAATAAACATTTACAAGTAACCTAATAAATCGTCGCTGTCGTGTCGTACGTGCATTTTGGGCAAAATTGAGTTAAGAACGCCATTTTGTGCAGCTCACAATGCCTCACCTTTTGACCTTCACAGATTCACAAAATTCGATTTCAATCCTGAGATATCCAATAAAAACCGAAAAAGCTCCGCAGATTTTTATCACTTTTCATATGAAAGAAGTTTCAAGCTTGTCATGCTATCTTGACAAAGCCTGAAAATTGATGTACAGTATGTAGAAAAAGTATTTACACCCCTTGGGCACTATGCACATATTGTGATGAAACATCTAAACAATTGAATGTTGACAGAAACCTAGTACAACGTTTTGTTCAGAAACTCATGCCAGACATTTTGCTACAAAAAGCTCATGAAAAAATGATTTCTATAAAAAGTTATATAACAAATACTATTACGAAAATAAAAAAGGTGCAAAAAAAGTTTGTACACCTTTCGAAAAATTAACATAAATAATGTTATTTGTTGACAAATCACCATAAATCCAGTCTCCCAACTCCAAATAGGCATCCTTGACTGATTAAAAAAAGATTTTTCGTTGGAATTTCGTACCAACCCGGAATTACGTCGTCGGAAAATCCGCCGGCATCTGAACCGGTCCACAATTCACAAGTCAACCTATGTGGCATCAGAAAGGGCATAAAATTTCCGATCTTTTGATACCCATACATCCAGGTTTTCTGTAAAACCCACGTTTTTTTAAAATACCTAAGCAAAAACGTTGTTATGGTTTCGTTTGAGCAACCTGCCAAAAATGTATGGAATTTCGTAATTTTTGTTCTCGTGGATCAAACTTACTTTTTGCCCAGGTATTTAAAAACGTAGGTATCAAAAGATCGGACATTTTATGCCCTTTCCGATTCTACATAGGTTGACTTGTGAATCGTGGACCGGTTCGGATGCCGGCGGATTTTCCTACGACGTAATTCCAGGTTGGTACGAAATTCCAACGAAAAATCTATTCTATCGATACAAATACCCCCCAAAACGGTGTTATACCTACTCCAAAATGTTTATTTAGCAATTTTTTGGTAATATATTGACATTAAGTTGAATTAAAAGTTTGCAAAATTAAGTTTAGATAAGTTTTATATAATTTTCAATTCAATTCAGTTTTATTGGTGAATAATCAAGATACAATAAGTGCTTTTGAAGTACATAACAGAGTTTTGGAGAACCTTTCAGCTGTGTGTTACATCATAATCCATTTTGGAACAATTATTGCTTGTAAATAAAGGTGTCACCAAGAGTAAGAAAAAATAAAAATAAACTTACTGAGATAAAAAACTTACTGAGATGTAAGTTTTATATAGAATAACCAGAGTAATATAAACTTTTATACTAAGTAGTTAGTAAACTTTATATTCAATCCAAATGATTTTTTTAATCAGTCAAGGATGCCTATTTGGAGTTGGGAGACTGGATTTATGGTGATTTGTCAACAAATAACATCATTTATGTTAATTTATCGAAAGGTGTACAAACTTTTTTTGCACCTTTTTTATTTTCGTAATAGTATTTGTTATATAACTTTTTATAGAAATCATTTTTTCATGAGCTTTTTGTAGCAAAATGTTTGGCATGAGTTTCTGAACAAAACGTAGTACTAGGTTTCTGTCAAAATTTTAATTGTTTACACGTTTCATCACAAAATGTGCATAGTGCCCAAGGGGTGTAAATACTTTTTTACATACTGTAAGTGCGACAATTGGCCAAAGGGATTTCAGGTCAGAACGCGATTGACACAGGGACGAGCTCGATTACCGTAAACATTTTCAATTATAATTCGGGACTCCGGCAACCAAATTCAACCAAACTTCGGGGCAATGCACAGAATGGTCAACCAGACGAAAAGTGTTTTTTAATGTTAACATTGCGTGCTCTCGTTTTTGTTTATTCAAGGTCAAACATTAAAACGCGTTTTTCTCGGAACGTCGAAATGGCGGCCGCGACAAGATAGCACGACAGCGTCGAAATGTTCTCTTTGATGTAATTAATTCAATTTGAACACTTTTGAACTGAAATTTTACAAAAACATAGTGACAATATTACAATTTTCAACGAAACAGTTTAAATAAAAATGGTATACTGTGGCTCCGATAAATTTTTAAAAAATATTAATCTTGAAAAATCGTACCTGTTGGCAAAAAATAATACCATACCGGTTGAATTAATATATTAGAATCGTCAATTGTTCATTGGTTTATTGTTCAATAATAGTTTAGAATTTTAATCGATAAATTTCATAAAAAAAATTCAAAATATTAACAAAGAAAGAAATTTAGAATGCGAATGCAAAAAAAAAGCAAAGCAATCCACTTTGACGACCCCCGGGTCTTTTGTGGGCTCTGTTGCAAGTTTCTGCTCATTTCTAGGCGTCCGTAGGTTATGTGTGGTGAGTCACCCGAATGTGTGTTACGTGAGATTGCGAATGCATATAACTTTAAAAACATAATATAAAGCGCACAAAAAAAAAACAAAAAAAAAAACAAAAAATGTAAACAAAAATCTGAAAAGCACGTGTCACAAGTGTGTTTCGAAAGTAAAATTGTACTACGTGTCGCAAGTGTGCACAGAATTCCCATACAGACTAAAATAGGCTTAAATCAATAGTTTAACCGACTTAATCAGTATATTTTCGAAAACAAAAGGTTGCATTGCCTTTAGAAAGTATGTGTGTACATACATTTGTGAAAAACAAGAAAAAATTTCAACATTTTCCAACAACATGTGACGTGTCACAAGTCATACTACTGTCATACAAAAAAATAATGTTATTATCTTTGTTAAATAAATTATGGGGATGAGGGGGGGGGGTTGTAGAGTGGGTGGGGCCTTAAATATTGTGAAATGTTTCATAGACGACCCCTTTGATCAGTATCCATTGCAATTAAAAGCATTTGGAGGTGCTGTGCAACCGCAAAGTAACCAAAAGTACCGTGCGCCTCCATTTATACAGTAAAAAAACTGAAAATGACAAAAAAACGAAAATCCCTAGGTGAAATATTTTCTAGGTCACAGATATTGAAAAGGGACCCCCTTAGCTACCTTTCCACGAAAAAACATTTTAGGTACATTCAATTTCAATAATAATTGCTTTCCGCCATGGCGTGAGCTGACGATTTATAGGTGAAGTTTGTATGGAAAAATAAAAAATAAATGTATGGGGAACAGCAAAGAGAAACTTATATGTAAAATTTTATGACAAATAACTTTTTCGAAGACCGCAAAACGATTCGAGTTAACCCTGACGAGTTCTTATAGATTTAAAGAAGTTGTTTTTGTAGCGACCCTTAAACCGACGACACGACAAGCCACTCGCTTCCAAAAAGTGGGCACCAAATCGGCTTACCCCTCCGGTTCCTTTGGAACTCGAAACGTCAAGCCGGTCGAACTGACGTTTCCCTGAAAAAAATGATAAAATCGGCAGCACTGCTACTTTGACATTTAGAAATGTCATTTTTTGTTTTTTTTTCGCAACGTCGTCAAATTTCTCCCCAACCTGGTTCTTTTACTCTGGAATGGAATTATATGGCCACGGTGGCCACGAATCTCGGATGATTACGCGTTGTTGGTCAATCTAGGGATAGGATCATCGACTTAGGACGGATTCGGCTGTAGCTGCGGGAGCGGGCGTCGGAGTGACCACCGACGAGCCGTACGGGTCGGAAGAGGAGAGCGACGAGGATAAGAACGGAGAGATCTGGAAAGATAACGTGATGGACGAAGGAGATCACGCGTAACGACGGAATGTTGCACGTGGAAAATCTCGGCAGCAACGAGGAAGGTAAAAGGTTAAAGCACTCTACATACTGGGACAGCTGGTCAGTCTGCTTGGGTTTGACTGTTTTGATTTTCTCTTTTCAGATGATTCTGCACTGGACGATGCTGGCGTCGTCGCGGAGCGTAAGTGACATTGAGATTCGTGAAAGGCCGTTCCTGGCGAAAATCTATGAAAAAAGATCCCATCTGATGGATAACAAACAGTGCCAGTTGCCCGATAGAAGTTTCCGCGAACAGCGCAAGGGTTACGAACAAGTTTACGTGCTGGCGTTGGAGCCAAAACCCTCCAAAGAGGCAAAGGGACTGATGGTCATCGATAAGCAGTTCAAGTACGTGCAATCCGTGTTCGCTGGCTTCAAAACGCTCAACAGAATCCAGATTCGCCTGCCAAAGAACTTATCCTGTGACTGCTACTCCGAGTAGACTGACGATGGTCTACTCGAGCAGCGACGACAACTGGGCTGGCCGTGCCCAGAAACGCGATCAACGGTACCAGCAGTTGGACGGGAAAAAAAGAAGAACAAACAATCGGAGAAGCTGAAGGGACAGATCATGCTACAGAAAAGTTGTGGAGGAGGCGAAACAACGGCAACCGGACGACGGAGTTTAATAGGAAATGGTGATAACTGTGGTGCGTTAAAAGAGGCGTTGTAGAATGCAATAAATACTGCAGGGGTAAGGGGAGGGGGGGGGGGGCGTATTTTCTAGACAATGATTCCGTTCATATGATGTCCTTGACGTACTGGTGGACTGGTCAAATCGTTGTCGCAATGACCCTCGCAGAACACGTGGTCGGGAAATTTGACCAGAGCTTTTTACGGTTGGAAGTTATCCCGCATCTGATATGATCACCCTAAAGCAGACATTTTAGCATCATGACGCGCTGGTCGTAGCATCCGGTGAGTTCCTCCTAGTAACCGCGATCGATTAGGCGTTCCAGCAGCCAAATTCCGTGGTTGGTTTCGTCGAGGAAATCGTACTGGATAACCAGTTGAAGATGTTTCGGGTCGCTTGCCATTGTTTCTTCACTTTCGCGGCACCAAAGCTTGAGGAAGGGAACAGGTAGCAAATCTTCTTGGTACTGCCACAGTCGTCTAAGAAAATGTTACTGAAGTGACCTGTTCAACCCTAGAAACTGATGCTGGTGCTGGGCGGCCTCACTCAGCTGGAACTACTCAAAACTTGATATTTGGTGCTTCTCTTTCCCCGGAACCTTCTTGAAATCCTTCTCGATTAAGCTATCCTTGAGCTTGAGCAGTTCCAAAACGTGATGTACCAACCGAAGAAACCTCGATCCCGTAGTCGTAGCCGGTTACGCCAGCCTCAACGAACCGTTACGCTGTTGATAAGTTCTAGTTCCGGCAGCAGAAAGCTAGAATTTTACGACAAAAATTGATATTCCTTCGGAAAGGTTCCGAAACTTCGGACAGCCTGAGCTGCTCCAAGCTTTTTGGTACCTTGGCCTCCAACGTTTTCTGGAATCTCCTCCTTGCAAGCCGAGTGGTCGCTGTTAAAAACGGAAATGTTTCTTAAGTCACTGGAGGGATGCTTTTTTGCGCTATGCGTGTTATTTGCCATGCAGAATTTTCGTCCTCTTCGCGTCTTGGCCAGGGCACCGGCCGATGCCCAAATGAGACCGAATTCCGGCGTTAGGAACGCCGGGAAAGAATCCTAAACCTGCGAATTTTCGAAAGAAGCATGAATGAGGTTATGACCAATGTAAATATTTACATTCAAACAGTGTTGCGTGTTGATTTAAATTTAAGCAAAACCCGAGGGGTCTTTCAATTTACCGTGACTTTTGTCAATCACGGCGATTTTACGGGATTCACGGTGAGACCTCTTTTTACTCAGATTTTTGCACCGAGTGTCTTGTCGTGTCGTCGCTTAAACCTTAACAGATTTCGCTTTTCACAGTTACTTATTTTTGCCTAATGAATCGACTCAGAGGGTATCCCTGAGTTCGATTTTTTTATTGTCACCCTAGTATGCAATAATTTATGAAAATATCATCTAATAAAAACTGAAGAAATATGTGAAAAAAAGCAAAAAATTAAAAAAAAAGTGATTGAAAAAAACATAAAAAAAAGCAAAAAAGGAGGTTGTTGGAGCTCCGTCGCTCAACTGAATCTGGCAGCACTTATTAAAACCGTTTGTCAGGTTGCTTTGACCCAACTTTGGCGTGCAACGGCAACCGTTGCTGCGATCGACTAGGAAGAAGGAGAGGGAGAAAAAGCGCGCGAAAACCGGTGACGTGAGCGCGTGGAAAAAAAATGTTTACACTCGCGGCAGAATCAACATTTAGTTCACTCTACTGTTAAAATTAGTTAATAAATCTAGTGTAGTGAATTCCGGAGTTCTTCTTCTCTCCATTCACGGCCCCGAGAACTATTCCGCTGTCCAAGTCCACTTCCGTCAATCCTTTTCAACCAGGGCCCGAACAGAGGTGTTATAATAAGACTATTACTATCAGAAACAAACAAAAAGTAAAACATATAAATGCTGTTGAAAATACAAAAAATGGAACAAGAACAAGAGAAGTATGGGTTTTCGTAGGACAAAAGTTAATAAAAACACGAGAAAACTAGAAAAAAATAAAAAAAATGGGTATCAAAGGTTAAGTTCTGTTTTCTAAAATCACGTCCGCGTTCAACAAAGCAATACTGCCTCACTGTGAACAACTTCGTCATCTTTTCCAATCACTCGCGGAAAACCCCACGGACACGATGAGCTCCACGTAGATTCTAGCACTTTTTTCAATTAAAAATGCAGTTTTTTGCCCCCTCCAAAGCCCTTGTCGACGAATCGATTTTTGCAAACGATTGTTTCGTGGCTTCAAAGCCCTCCTAGTAGTCGTGCTCAGGACGCACATTAGCATCACTACAAGAGAACCACCACCGTCGAGCACAACAAAGTCCCCCGTGGTCCCAGAGATCGCGAGATAATCTGTTGCTCCGTTGCGTCGTCGGCGTCGTCGAGGGCGTGGACGTGACTTGCGAGAGGACGCACTTCCTGCTTCGAAGATGATGTCGAGAGGTTCACCGAGGTTTCATTCACCTCTTTGCGCTGACGGGTGGGTGGAAATAGATCATAAGTCGAAAAAACGGGGGCTTCATCACCGGAAGGTGAACGTCAACGCGAGCTGCAAAAGTGTGAGTGGGTGAACATTTTTAATCACCATTTTCCACACCAGGAGCTTTGGGAGTGGAAGAAATGGCACTGATGCTTGCGAGCAAAAAAGGGCAACAATTCTCGACGAAAATTCTAATATTTTCTGGGTTTTTTATGACGAACTTTGACTATTTGTTTGAAAACCCATATTTTTTTAAAGCTTGAAATTGAAATTAAAAAAAATCTGTCGTTAAAGAAGAGGATAGCCTTCACGGAGAATCAATCTTGCGAAGCAAGCTTCTGTGAAGTTTCTTTTTCTTTTTTTCGTAACGCTTTGTGCGAGAAGTAGAAAAAATGAAACCTCCTTGATTTACGGTCTGATGGAAAGCAACTGAATGGGCTGTTGAGTTTGAATGGATGGTTGCAACTTGCTGTTCTCCAACTTGGTGGCAGAAAGCTTCCTGTAATCACCGCACGCAGCAGCTGCCTTTAAAGTGGCTTCCACAATATTCAGAGTGACAAACTAGTACGCTTTCAAACTTCATTAAAGTACTTGAATCAAAGTGACTCCATCAACCGCTTCTGTCCCTATGAAGTGACTCTCATTAGTCGAACAATAATGAAGGATTATCCCGGTGTAATGGACTTTCCAGCGCAGCCATCTAATTTCGTAGCATTACACTACTTGCCAGCTCGTATCGCTGGTAAACCACCACCACCAGTTCCACACATAAAAGAACCACCAAAGCCGGTCTAATTAAATCGAAAACCAGCACAGAGAGAGAGACTCACGTAACCTCAGCAGAACGTCACGTCGCGAACGGACAATCCAAAAAAGAAAGGAACCACTTCCACTTCCCCGAGGGGATTGAAAAACACGTCGCCACTTCCGTCAACCTTACTTTGTACTATCTATCTAATCAAGTACATTCGAAAGCATTGTCACACGAACACAGTGATCTAATTTATGCAAAGAGTCATTATTCAAAGGAATTCTAATATCACGTTTCAGTGCGGTTTTCCACGGGGGGAATGAGCTCGGCAAACTAACTTCAAACGTGAACTATCGTGTGACTAGAAAGGCACACACTCACACACCTCCCTAGTACTAATTCTAATGCTATCATCGCCCACCACTCTGAACACTGACTACGGGCTCTGTGGTTGTATTTCCAAATTAATGCGATAATCCTTCGTGTCTGACTTTCTAAATATATCTATCCACACACTAGAGCAGGACGATGATGAACGAACGTACTACGGTACGGGTGCCGATTGCAAACCAAGCAAGGGTGGGTGGGGGCCAGGCAATTTCCGATGGAAATGGAAATCCAATTTTCAGTTCAATCCCCAAGCCTGGCACGCCAAAGTTGTGCGGATATCAGGTGTTGCTTGCCAGGAAGCTGTGGCTAGTGCTGCTCGGTAGTACTACTGAAAGCTTAGCTTTGTACGGAAGAATGGGCTGTGTGGGTGCATTCTTCGATGTATTTAGTTGTAATTCACACTTAACACTATCAGAGTCATCTTGTACGACCTGCACAAATCAGATATCAACTATTTGTTTACACGTCAGGAAGCATTGAGATACAAAATCAAATAAAAGGATGGTTTGTAAAATTCAACTGATTGAAAGAAGGACACTGCACAGTGGTCCAGATCGCAAAATAATGTGGGAAATGGAATTTCGAAAAAAAAAAACGGTATAATTTTGGAGCTTTGGTGTCTTGAGAAGAGTTGTTGCAAATAGGAAGGAGCAACTTTTGGCTTAGTTGAAATTAGCTACCTGGTAGTCGCGTGTGTTGGCGTTTTATACAAGTCGTCAGTTGTGTGCTATCTTGTGACAACGACCATTTAGTACTTTTCGAGAAAATCGATTTTTAAAGTTTGTTGGTAAATAATTTCAAAATTATGAATGATAGAGCCAAACTTTTTTAAGCAATCGGTTCGTATACTATCGCTTAACAAACGCTCCAAGTTTCAACTAATTTGGTTACACCAGTTAAAAGATACAGTAAATAATGTAAACAAAAATCTGAAAAGCACGTGTCACAAGTGTGTTTCGGAAGTAAAATTGAACTACGTGTCACAAGTGTGCACAGAATTCCCATACAAACTAAAATATGATTAAATCAATAGTTTAACCGACCTAATCAGTATATTTTCAAAACAAAAGGTTGCATTGCCTTTAGAAAGTATGTGTGTACATAAATTTGTGAAAAACAAGAAAAAAATTCCACATTTTCCAACAACATGTATGACGTGTCACAAGTGTGCACGATCATTTTGATGATAAATTGGTCTATGTCACAAGTGTGTATTGCGATATCCGGGAAACGGAAGCGAGATTGCAAAATCTGGTTAAAGCATCTTGTAGTGTTTGTTAAGTATAGCAAAACGTCATCATTAACTCATTTTCGACCAAAATGGTCTATGTCACAAGATAGCACACAGCTGACGAAGTGTCAAAGTACGCACGGGAAAGCCGGTGGGTTAGGGTGGTTCAAGATTAGGGTGTTGGGCTTACCAATCCAAGCAACTTTATTGAAAACACAAATATTTTACCTCACAATCCACGCCTTGATGCTCTCTTGTACTAAGCTTGCTGGGATTTCTATGTAGATAGCATAAGAGAGCACAGAGGCAATCTGGTTTTTTGAACGTAGCATTCCAGGGTTGAGTTTTAGGGAAAAGTGATGTTCTGAGTGCTTTTAGATTTCTAAAAAAACATTTTCGTTTTTTCAAGTTAATTTGTCAAAATATCGATTTTTGGTCATATTTTGGGTTTTCTATGTAAAATAATCATGTAAACTAATTGAACCCAATATATGACCAAAAATCGATATTTTGACACTTAGGCTCAACTCTAAGGGAAGATTTAGATTCAGCAGACAAAATTACATGAAAATACATATAATTGGTAAGTTTTCGATTTTCGTTTACGTCAAAATTGACATTCCAAAAAACGAAAATGAGCTCAGAACATCAAAAAAAAGCAAAGCAATCCACTTTAACGACCCCCGGGTCTTTTGTGGTCTCTGTTGCAAGTTTCTGCTCATTTCTAGGCGTCCGAAGGTTATGTGTGGTGAGTAGGCCGTCCCAAAAAAATGAAAAGTTGTCAAATCTTCGGTGCTCACCCCTAGAATGATAGATTAGGATGTCAGGAACAATGTTTTCATACAACAAAAAATTCCCAAAAATGGTTTACAACTCGCGCGCGGAGCTTGAATGAAAAAAGTGCATTTTTCGAGTATTTTTCAGAAATGCGCGTAACATCAGTACTAAAGTTATTCAAATTTGGTCGCCTTGGGCTTCAAGTTATAGTTTAATGTCCCCTGAACAAATTCTTGTACAGAAATAGTCCATAAAAGCTTGTGTTTGGGCATGGCAGGGCGTTTTAGGGAGAAAAATTTGTATTTTTTAGCTAAAAAATTTCAAAAATCACTCCCCAAAACGAGCTAAAACATTTTGCAGCCAAAATTAATGCATTCAGCTTGTAGGAAATTTTACGGAGATCATTTTGCATTTTTAATATTCAATTTATGTCCATGCAAAGCCGAGATATTTGCATTTTAGTGAACAAAAAGTGACGAATTTTCAAAATTCTTGGTATATAAGCGTTTTAAGCATAAAACATTGGCTACTATGATTACAAACGAAAAGGCATACATTTTGGATATATTTATTTTTTCGCTCAAAAACGATATTTGTTAATAATATTTCATGAAAAAACATAAGATTTTCTCACTATGTGACGTAAACGACAGATAATCATAAATCAAAATTAATTGAATTAAAGTTCTCCAAGCTGTGAACTTTTTTTTTGTATGAACATTCGAATGAAACAAATTGATTTATAAAAACTTATTTTTTCAAAAAAAGTTACCCATTAGAGCTTTATTTGTTCATATCGAGAAGAGCACAGAGCAGTACTTATTATTGGCAGAACACGTCTTGCAGGGGCAACAAACAGAACAAGAATGATTTATTCAACAAATTACAAAGTCAAGGCATACTTATGCGTATCCTCAACACTCCTCCTCGCATGAGTATCCCTAACGGCTTCAGGCTTCGTTTTTGCGAGTTCCAATGGTCAGGATCTCCATCTCCTCCTGAATCCTGGACAGTTTGTTTTCGTCATCATCTGGATCAGCCAATCGACGTGATTTTGGCACGGTTCCACTCCGCTCCACAGGACCCTTTCGTTTGGTTCGACCACTCACACGCCGTTTGGATGATGCTCGAAAGAAGTAAACCGGTTGTACCACATCCTCGTGATACTGGACGGGATCCTCCATGTTCCGTTGACCCAAACTTGGAGCACCGCTCAATGTATACTCAAATACTTCCCTTTTCTTCGTCTTCTTGCTCCGACGTTTGCTTTCGATCAGGACTCCCACAAACTGCGTACCGATCTCCTTCTGTTGTCCGGAGTGCCACCGACGTTGCTTGAGCCGGTACAGTCCGTCGCGCAAAACTGCCACCGCTGCTGTCTCTCCTCGTGACATTATCCGGCAGCCATGTTTGCCGAACCGGATATCCGCTCCCTTCACTATCAGCTTAGCCACCGAAATGAGGTTCATCTCGAGTCCCTGGATGTACAACACGTCCGTCAGCTTGATCACCGTTTGCTCTCCATTGTTGTCCACGCTATTCAACGACACCGTTCCAATCCCTTGGACATCCACCTCCTTACCGTTCGCCAATAGCACTTGTCCTCTGGGGGCAGGTTTCAGCGAATCGAAACAAGCCTTCACGCAGCACACGTGGGAGCTGGCTCCCGAATCCACGATCCATTCTTGCCGTTTGCTGGTGTCCAATACACAAGCATACGATTTCTTGACACTAGCGCTGGCGTTGACTTCCACGTCGTCATCACTCATCTCGGCTGGACAATCCACTTTCCTATGGCCTTCCTTACCGCATCCGTAGCAGATCAGCTTCCTCTTGAATGCCACCTTATACGCAACTGGCGTGTCTCCCGCTTCACCTTCGTTCATCTTGCGCTCCTGGTCCAGAATTTTCCCTTTCACGTAATCCAGCTTAAGATCCTCGTCCTTCATGATCAGCAAAGCAGTCCGGACTTGATCGTAGCTCATCGGCAAGCTTCGCAAGAGCATCGCAACCTGTACATCCTCTCCCAGGTCCTTTCCAGCACTCCGTAGCTTCGCAAACAGTTCCTCAAGATCGTAAATGTGTGTTGCAACGTCTCCTCCTTCCGGCAACTTCCGGTCGCAGATCTGGCAGATCAAGGACACACGGGAACACATCGATGTCTTCTGGTGCTCGTTTTTCAGCTTGAGCCACACCTCTTTCGCCGTTCTGAGCTCTCGGATTAGCGGATGCTGGCGCCTCTCGACCAGCAGCGAAATCGTTGCGCGTGCTCTCTGGACTCCATCCGTCCACTCTTCATTTTCTGGAACCGGGGCCTGCGCGTACTCGACGTACTTCCACAGCTTCTCGCGAATCAGCAGCATTTCCGTTTCGAACGCCCATTGCGCGTAGTTTTCGTTGTTCAGCTTCTCAACTCCAAGCTTCGCTTCCATTCTTCTCGAGAAAATTTTCTTCAAACTTCCGATTCCGATTCCGTTATCGCCTTGGTTACTGGGCCCATAACCTATTGGCAGAACACGTCTTGCAGGGGCAACAAACAGAACAAGAATGATTTATTCAACAAATTACAAAGTCAAGGCATACTTATGCGTATCCTCAACACTTATAAATATGTCGTTTACGTTACATTGTGAGAAAATCTCATGTTTTTTCATAAAATGTTTTTAACAAATATCGTTTTTGAGCGAACAAAATAAATATATCCAAAATGTATGCCTTTTCATTTGTAATCATAGTAGCCAATGTTTTATGCTAAAAACGCTTATATACCAAGAATTTTAAAAATTCGTCACATTTTGTTCACTAAAATGCAAATATCTCGGCTTTGCGTGGACATAAATTGAATGTTAAAAAAAGCAAAATGATCTTCGAAAAATTTCCTGTAAGCTGAATGCATTAGTTTTGGCTGCAAATTTTTTTAGCTCGATTTGGGGAGTGATTTTTGAAATTTTTTAGCTAAAAAAAACAATTTTTTCTCCCTAAAACGCCCTGCCATGCCCAAACACAATCTTTTATGGACTATGTAAGTACAGGAATTTGTTCAGGGGACATTAAACTATAACTTGAAGCCCAAGGCGACCAAATTTGAATGACTTTAGTACAATTGTTACGCGCAATTCTGAAAAATACTCGAAAAATGCACTTTTTTCATTCAAGCTTCGCACGCGAGTTGTAAACCATTTTTGGGTTTTTGCCTTCCTCACCTCACTGAGGCAAGGCTTTAAAATCACTCAAAAATTGAACTTTTTAAATAAGCCTCCAAGATATACCTTTACGTATACATATCGGCTCAGAATCAAATTCTGAGCAAATGTCTGTGCGTGTGGATGGACGTAGAATTTTTTTTTCTCACTCACTTTTCTCGGAACTGGCTCGATTGATTTTGTCCGGATCTATGATTTTCGACTAGTCTTCAGGTCCTTTAAGTATTTTTTTAATTTCATCCGGTTTGGTGCAGTACTTTAAAAGTTATGTTCGAAAAACTGTTTTGGTTGATACAAAAAAGGGTCATTATTTACATAATTTGAAAGCTCCGGCGGATAGCTGTCGGAACTTTCCGCTCAGTGCACGCACACAGTGCTTTCAAATGGTTCATTAAATTTATCATAGATGGCAGCACTTCAAATGGTTCATTAAATTTATCATAGATGGCAGCACTCAGATGAATAGTGTCTTTACTAAGTAAGCGTTAGCCAAAGCTTTCGTAGTGTGTGGTTGCAAGGCTTTTAGGAGGAAGGCAGCAACCACCTTCTGGTGGATTAAGTAACGTTTTTTTTTTGTTGTATGAAAACATTGTTCCTGACATCCTAATCTATCATTCTAGGGGTGAGCACCGAAGATTTGACAACTTTTCATTTTTTTGGGACGGCCTAGTGGTGAGTCACCCAAAACCTCTTTTACGCAAATGGACCGACGTTTTACTTCCCCATCCGATAGAAGGCCAGGAGGATAAAGGCGGGAATCGAACCCGCGCCCCATGGCAACTTAGAGATCGGCAGCCGAAGCCGCTAACCACCGCGCCACGAGGCCCTTGCCATCACTCTTCTTTAAAACTTCATTCTGAATTTGAATTTGAATTTGAAAGTTTGTTCAGGCGCTTTTTTTAAATTTGACCGTAGAAGGCGTAGATTTGAGATTAAATTGTGGTTATTTACACGGTGTGTTTTTTAGAACAATTAAATGATAAAAAAATTCGGTATGTCTGATATTTGGCACCGTGAAAGAAGGGCTCTTTCCCGACATTTTGCGGGGTATACCGAAATATTTCGTCGGGGGGTCTAGTGCAACTTTTTTTTTTGAAGATTATTTTTCGATTTTATGGGATATTTGTTCAAAAAAGTCACAGAAAATCGGTGCATTCATGTTGATATCACTCAAACTTCTTATGAATATGCCTTGGGGACTCTAACCAACTATATTTGACCAATATTTGACCTCCAATAAAAAAATCGAACCAAATTTACCAGATTTCTAGCTTTCTTTGAAATTACCCCAAAATCCAAGCTGGAAACCCCGATACGACCGAAAGTAAATCTTTTCTTTGTACAATTTGTCATGAAATAACAGCAACACATTGCCCGGATACAAATTTGAGCATTAAACAATGCAAAACATAGATTATTTATTTAATAAGCTGTTTATTACCCAATAGGTTCCGAAAATTATTTTTTCAATCCTCTGCCACATAACACCATTACATTTTAAAACATTTTAGAATCAATCACATTGTAGAAAACAGTTTTCTGAACAAGTTCCTCAAAAAAGTATCAGTTTTGGTTCAATATAAGCAGAGATATGCCCAATTTCCTGAAATAAATAGTGCCTTTCTCCAAAATTTCTTAATTTAATTACCTTTCACACGATGGGCACTGCCTACTGAGTTTTGTAATGAATGCTATAGAATAATTTTCATGAATTTCGTCAAAACTTGTTATAATTTTTATGTTTTAATAACATATTATCATCATAAAAAATATCTTAGTAGGCAGTGCCCATCATGTGAAAGGTAATTAAATTAAGAAAATTTTGGAGAAAGGCACTATTTATTTCAGGAAATTGGGCATATCTCTGCTTATATTGAACCAAAAGTGATACTTTTTTATGGAACTATTTCAGAAAACTGTTTTCTACAATGTGATTGATTCTAAAATGTTTTAAAATGTAATGGTGTAATGTGGCAGAAGATTGAAAAAATAATTTTTGGAGCCTATTGGGTAGTAAACGGCTTTTTAAATAAACAATCTATGTTTTGCATTGTTTAATGCTCAAATTTGTATCCGGGCAATGTGTTGCTGTTATTTCATGACAAATTGTACAAAGAAAAGATTTACTTTCGGTCGTATCGGGGTTTCCAGCTTGGATTTTGGGGTAATTTCAAAGAAAGCTAGAAATCTGGTAAATTTGGTTCGATTTTTTTTATTGGAGGTCAAATATTGGTCAAATATAGTTGGTTAGAGTCCCCAAGGCATATTCATAAGAAGTTTGAGTGATATCAACATGAATGCACCGATTTTCTGTGACTTTTTTGAACAAATATCCCATAAAATCGAAAAATAATCTTCAAAAAAAAAAGTTGCACTAGACCCCCCGACGAAATATTTCGGTATACCCCGCAAAATGTCGGGAAAGAGCCCTTCTTTCACGGTGCCAAATATCAGACATACCGAATTTTTTATCTTTGAGGTCTCGAAAAAATACACCGTGATTTTCCACAAAGGACACATTATTCTAGAAGACAAAAAAATCTCAAAAATATTTCTGGTAAGTAACATTTTCAAAAACACCCTAATTTTCAACCAAACCAATAGTTACCCCTTCCATTGCACCACGTCTCTGAATACACAAAAATTTCAAAACATCACAATTTTTCAGAAAATACGAACGTTGAAAATATTCAAAAAAGTATGACCACCCCTGATGACAGAATTTTACATTTTTACCAACTTTTTCAAAAATAATATTCAATCAGCTTTCAAAACTTTTCAAAATTTTATGAAAACTCTTACCTCGACAAAGAGCAATTTTCTACAAAGATCATCATATCCATGCTATGCCGTTCGATTTTGAATCTCATTTTAATTTGGTGAAATCATAGTCTAGTTTTGAGTTTATTTTAACCGATGCATCTGAGGAAGAGATAAGTTATTTTCCGAATTTTGATTTTTGCGAGTGTCAAAAGAAAACCTTTTGATGAAGATTCTTTCATCGCTGGTCACTTTGTAAAATCTGAGTATTAATTTATATAAAAATAAACGCATTTCAACTCTGAAATTTACAGAAAAATAACAAAAGACCGACCAAGTAAAACATTAAACAAAATCAATGCACTTGACCAGCAATTTTTATGTTTTTGGCTATTCAAAAATACAGGAAATGTTAATTTTTAGAACCTTTCGAAAAACACAAAAAGAAACTTGTCCAAACCATTCAGATAGCTCTATTAAATTGCATCCAAAGTGAAAATTTGATTAATTTTGAATAGGGCGTCCAAATTTCCCGGGAAACGGGAAAAATATTTGTGGAGTCCCGGGAATTCCCGGGATCCCGGGAAATTTTTGAAATAGTCATAAAATCTTCATTATATTTGTTATGAGCAATTCTCTGAGATTTCGGTCATTCGATTTTTTTTGTATTTTTTAATCCGGCTGAAACTTTTTTGGTGCCTTCGGTATGCCCAAAGAAGCCATTTTGCATCATTAGTTTGTTCATATAATTTTCCATACAAAGTAAATCGGACCTATAGTTGCTGAGATATCGACATTAGAAAATGGTGGGTTGTTTGGGTGAGACTTAGAAAACATCAATTTTCTTGTTTTTTAACCTTTGCATGGCAATATCTCAGCAACTATGGGTCGTATCAACAAAGTTCAACTAAGCAAAATATAGAGAATTTTCTCAGCATTTCAAACATATTTTTTTCGAAGGTGGGCAAACATGGGCACTAATTTAAAAAAAATTAAAACTGCGACTATTTTCAAAAAAGTTACCTAAAAATGGTTATAACTTGAAAACGGTGCACTTTATCAAAAATTCACTAAAGTACTTTTTGATTGCAAATTCGATTTTACATCGAAAAATGAAGTTGAAAAATTTTTGCGACCAACATTACGATTTTTAGAAAAAATCTGTATTGATTCAATAAATCATAACTCGGTCAAAGATTTTTTGCCCATTCTGGAAATTTCTGAAAAGATGGCATTTTATGTCCTCTAAAACATATCAAAAAATAAAAAAAATTAAAAATAGTGTTTTTTTTGCAAATCAAGTTTTAGTGACAAAAAGTGAAATTAAAAATCACCAAAAAAAATTTTACCGTGTATCATTTTTTTCAGTGTAGTCCATATCCATACCTACAACTTTGCCGAAGACACCAAATCGATCAAAAAATTCCTTCAAAAGATACAGATTTTTGAATTTTCACATATCATTTTTGTATGGACAGCTGCCAAATTTGTATGGAAAATTATATGAACGAACAAATGATGCAAAATAGCTTCTTTGGGCTGAAGCTTAAAATCATAGAATTAGCTCAATCATATTAATTGGTGATAATCTACACTTCAATCTAAACAAGGACGACAGTTTTTAAATAGCTTAAATGAAATTAAAATAAGTTTTTTGTTCTTTGTTGTGCTTTGGATTTTAAATGAACTACAATGTGATTCAAATTAAATAAACTTATATAAATATATTTCTTTTTTATATGACATGATTAGAAAAGCTTGAAAAATTCCTTTGAAAATATCTTTTAAAAAACAAGAGACGACAACAAATAAAACTGCACCAGTCAATGTAAATTTTTTGATAGGTTTTGAATTTCATGTTTTATATTATATTTTATATAATAAAAGTTTATGCAACAAGTGGCAAAAAGAAGATTTTTTCAGAACGAGTCGTACATTTATCGGATAAATCTGGATTACTTTTTCAAAATGTCCTATTGACATAGGAAACTCTTGGCGCATTGGTTGTTTTGAAAAAGTAATCTAGAGTTACGACAAGTGCTGGAAAATAAAATCAAGTTTTACAACAAGTTGCTTATTATTTGCAATCGAGAAAAACGCCTTTTGAATGGAATTTCCGCAAACATCCATGTGTTAAATAAATATACCATTAAAAAAATTTTTTTTTTGATACTAGTGCTGAAAAGGTCAACTTTCACAAAAAAAAACATTTGCAAAAAAACATATTTTACAAATAATCTTTAAGTTACTACCGCCAACTAGAAAAAACAGGAATAGAGGAATAGGTAAGGACTTTCAGAAAAAGAGAAGCTTTATATTTTACGAAGTTGTGCACACATCAGGTTACATTTAACAAAATTTGATATTGTTAGTTAAAACCAGATTCAAACAAATATAGGTCATTTTTTCATTTAGATTGTTCTCATTTAAAACATCATTTTAAAATTACGTGTTTTTTAAACTTTGCAGGGTTTATTTTGGAGAGTAAATCAATGCTGTACAAAGTTGTAGAGCAGACAAATAAATAATTTTGATGCACAAACATAAGGGGTTTGCGTGTATACTTCAACTGTAAAAAACTGTTTCTACAAGGGATTAATCACAACTTCAATACATATGGTTACATCCATTCGTTATCATCAATTGATGCAACCTATTTCCAATTTTGTTTGCATTCCATCGCATTTGTCCAAAAAGCAATTTGTTCGGGCCACAGACTGGCCCCACGAAAAAACGGCGGAATTGGGTTTCCGAAAAGATGGTGGACTTGGACTGGCAGTGGGCGTTGGAAAGAAATTTACACACGCGGTTCTAATACTAATCACTAACTTTATTCTAGTTTAACAAAGCGATTTAGAACTGCTTCCAACGACTGGTGGCGCGAGACTGATCCCGAGCCAAGTTGCTGCTTCTCCAACTCTCGGTTTCGCGCGTTTCTCTCCTTCCTCTTCCGTCGCCGATCGCAGCAACGGTTGCGTTTTTCTTTACAGGGTGGTTCGACGATCTAAGCAAACTGGCTGCGGTGACAGCAAGTGTTGCCAATTTACTGCCAGACGTTGAAGACTCAACATCCTCCCCCCGGGCTGGGGGCAGACCCAGCAGGAGTAGGTTCGTTGTCCAGGATCGGGAGGATGGCCAGCTTGGTGATTGGCCGCCGAACCGTAGTGCCGCCGACTCTCACGTCAGCAGTTCGGACGAGGCCATCGGGCCCCGGGTAGGTGTTCGTTACGACTCCCAGCTTCCACTGCAGCGGCGCCGCTTCCTTGTCCTCCAGTAGAACCACCATTCCCGGACGGACGTTTGGTTTCTCCTTCAGGTTCTTTCCCCTTGGCTGCAAACTGGTGAGATATTCGTTCTTCCAGACCTTCCAGAAGTGCTCTCGAAGACGTTGAAGATGCTGCCACTTGGACAGCCGGTTCGTCGGGATTCCGTCGTAGTTTGGCTCAGGGATGGCCGTGAGCGGCCGCGCGATCAGGAAATGTCCCGGCGTCAGGATCTCCGGATCCGAGGGGTCGGACGACATCGCGAACAGCGGCCGGGAGTTGAGCACGGCTTCAACCTCGGCCAGCACGGTGGCGTACTGCTCAAAGGTGAGTTGAGCATTTTTCAAAATCCGCTTGAGGTGATATTTGGTGCTTTTTACAGCCGCCTCCCAAAGCCCCCCGAAGTTCGGTGCACCGGGAGGGATGAACGACCAGGCAATCTCCTTTGGCTGGCAGTACGTTTCGATCTGGTCGTTGAAGGCACGCTGCTTGAACAGGAGGTACAGCTCGTGCAGCTCGGTCTTGGCCCCCTTGAAATTTGTGCCGTTATCGGAGTGGATATGTCGAGGCACGCCGCGTCGGCTGACAAAACGTTGGAGAGCGGCCAAGAACGCTTCTGTCGTCAGATCGGACACGAGCTCCAGGTGTACCGCCTTTGTCGTCATACACACGAAGACCGCAATGTACGCCTTGACCATCTGCGGCTTCCGGAGTCCAACTTTCACGAAGACGGGTCCAGCGTAGTCCACGCCGACCTCCTCGAACGGAAACGCTTGCGACACCCGGCTGGACGGCAGCATCCCCATCAGCTGACTCGAGTTGCGCGGCTTCACGTGAAAGCAGGTCACACAACTTCTCGTGACGTTCCGGACTGTCGACCGTCCGTCGAGCAGCCAGAATTGCCTTCTCAAGATGGCAAGCAAGGCCGACGGCCCCGCGTGCAGGTGCTCCTCGTGGTAAGCTCGGATGACCAAGTCCGTGACCCGATGCTTCGGTAGAATCAGCTGGTGTTTCGTCCCGAACGGCAGCTCCGATTGCTGCAGTCTACCTCCTACTCGCAGAAGGCCGTTGTCCAAGAAAGGTGCCAGACACTGGAGCTTTCCGGCCGAATCGTTCTCGGCCACCTGCTGTATCTCCTTGGACAGCACGTCGTGCTGCACCACCTTCACGATCAAGTTAAGCGCCGCCCGCAGCTCCGGAATGGACGGGTGGCGTCGGTGAACTCGGTCCGCCGGGTTCTTTTGCTTGCAGTTGTTCACAAAGCGCACGACGTACGCCATCACGCGCTGCAGCTTCCGGAAAGAACTGCACGTCTCGAAGATTGGCAGCTCGTTGGAGTTGAAGGCAAGCATCGCGACCATTTTGGCCTTCCTCAATTCAGGCAGTTCTTCATCTGGCACTTCTCTTGCAGTTTCGATGGGGTACACGACGGGTGCCATGTACGACGGTCCATCCCACCACTTCTTGCACTTCATCAACGGAGTCGGGAACATTCCGCGCGAGATCAGGTCGGCCGGGTTGTCCTTGGTGCGGACGTAGTTCCAGATGAAACCGGCCGTTTCTTGCAGGATTTCTGCGACGCGGCTGCACACTAAAGTTTGGAGCAGGTCTAGCGATTCCTTGAGCCAGGCCAGCACCACCTGACTGTCCGACCAAAGCACCACAGCGCGGAACGGAAGCTTGAGCGCAGCGATGACCTTGACCACCAACCGCGACAGCAGTCTGCAGCCGAGCAGTTCCAGACGGTGGATGTCGAGCTGCTTGTTGGGTGCCACTTTGGATTTGCTGCAGAGCAGCCGCATCTCGGTCTTTCCGTTCGGTAGAAGGCTTCGGATGTAGATCGCCGCACCGTATGCCAGCTTCGAGGCGTCGCTGTAGCCGTGGAGCTCAAGGCTGACGCTGCCGGCGCCGATTACGTACCGAGGGATACGAATTTCCCGTACGTCCGGTAGTGCGGTTTGAAACTGCTGCCACGTGGTGCCCAGTTCTCCGTTGAGTAGCACGTCCCACGTCAGGCCTTCGTTCCACACCTTCTGCATCAACATCTTGGCCATGATGATGACTGGCGACAGGAGTCCCAGGAGGTCGAAGAACTTCCCAATCTCGGAAAGTACACGCCACTTGGTGGCCTCGGCGTCGGATTGAGTTGCGGTGAACCGGAAGTCATCATCTCCAGGACACCAGTACAGTCCCAGAGCCTTGACCACGCCACCGGATAGCCCGTCTAGGTCGATCAGCTCCTCCCGGTCACTTTCTGGAATCTGGTTCTTCACTGCCGACGTGTTCGAGCTCCACTTGTGGATGGGGAATCCACCACGACCCAGCAAGCCATGAAGTTGTCGCAAACACTCGATCGCCTCCTCGGGTGTGTCAACACCTGTCAATATGTCATCTACGTAGCAGGCGTTGCGAACGATGCTGGCTGCCAACGGGAAATTTTCACCCTCGTCTTCACACAGTTGAACCAGACACCTCGTCGCTAGAAAAGGAGCCGCCGCTGTCCCGTAAGTCACGGTTGTGAGTTCAAGAACCTGGACGAAGTCGGACGGATCGTTCCTCCAGAAGATCCGCTGGTAGCTGGTGTCAGCTGAAGCGAATCGGATTTGGCGGTACATCTTTGAGATGTCCGCGGTAAAGACGACAGGCCAACAGAATCGAGAAGAGATCGTTTTGAACGTTTCCCCCGATCTGCAGCGCGTCGTTCAGAGAGGTGGCAGAGGGAGACATCTTGGCCGAGGCATCGAAAACTACCCTCAACTTGGTCGTTGAGCTCGAGGGGCGGAGAATGGCATGGTGGGGCAAGTAGTAGCGGCCAAGTTTCGGTGAGTCAACAGTTTCGTCAACCGTTTTGCAGTGCCCCAGGGATTGGTATTTGTTGGGACAACCTAATCAGCGATGGTCCCCACCAGTCCGCACGCCGCTGGACTCGAACTTGGCGTCTGGAACGCCCAGGTCACGACGTCACCACAGCGCATACGTAGAGGAGGTTCCGGTTGTCAAATGGATTCAATAAAGCCATTCCGTGTTTAATTACTTACAAGATAACACGTTGTTTTATTTGTTGGACATTAAGTCTTATTTTGTCCTTGCTTTTAATTTGTTAAATGTTAATTGTCTCTCACGTACGACATCGGCCACCGGGCGTACGTGGTGATACAAAAGTGGCGACTCGGGTTAGTTTTGGCCTAATCTTTACGGGTCCAAGACGACGCCCACGCGGAAACGTAGAAGACTTCGGGAAAGTTCCGAGAGCTCGATGGACGGCGACGAATCCATGAACGGCCAGGTTCCGCCGAACGGGCAGGTGCCGCTGAACGGACAGTTGCCGCCGAACGGACAGTTGCCGCCGAACGGACAGTTGCCGCCGAACGGACAGTTGCCGCCGAACGGGCAGTTCGGGCAGCAACCACATGGATTCCGACCTGGGGCAGATCCGTACATGCAGTGGTTCTCGCAGCAGCAGCAAGTCTACGTGACGGAGATGTTCCGCCAGCAGCAGGAGGTTCTCCAGCAGCAACAAGCGGCCATGCAGCAGCAACAGCGAGCGTTCATGGAGCAGCAGGAGCAGCTTCTACGGAACGTCATGACTCGGATCAATGTACAGGTCCCGCCGAACCCGGAGGTCATTCTGGACTCGCTTGCCAACAACATCAAGGAGTTCAGGTATGATCCGGAAAACAACGTCACCTTCGCGGCCTGGTACAATCGTTATGACGAGCTCTTTGCGAACGACGCTAGCCGGCTGGACGATCCGGCCAAGGTGCGCTTGCTGCTCAGGAAGCTGGGGATGTCGGAACACGAGCGGTACACGAGCTACATACTGCCGAAAACAGCTAAGTTTTTCTCGTTCGCGGATACCGTGGCAAAGCTTACGTCACTGTTCGGTACGGCCGAATCGGTGATCAGTCGACGGTACCGCTGCTTGCAGATCATGAAGCAACCTTTGGAGGACTATGTCACCTATGCCTGCCGCATCAACAAAGCTTGCGTTGAATTCGAACTGCCCAAGCTCTCGGAGGAGCAGTTCAAGTGTCTTGTTTTTGTGTGTGGTCTGAAGTCAGAGAAAGACGCAGAAATAAGAACGCGGTTGCTGTGCAGGATCGAGGAGCGAGCAGACATAACACTGGAGCTGATTTCGGAAGAATGCCAACGCCTTCTCAACATTTGGCACGACGCGGCGGTGATCGACGAGCAGGTAGCCGCTGTGCAAGCGTTGGATTCGAAGCCGAAGTTCCCGAGGAAGCAGTTCAAGTCTGGTCCAGCTGGTGATCGCGCGAAGTCCGGTAGAAGTGGTCCAGACACGGCCTGCTGGTTGTGTGGTGGGATGCACTACGCAAGGGACTGCTCGTTCAAGGCGCACGAGTGCACCGACTGTGGACTGGTTGGCCACAAAGAAGGCTACTGCCGGAGCGCTGAGAAAGTCCGGAAGAAGTACGTCTCGACGAAGGTGGTGAAAGTTAACACGTGCAGCGTGGAAGATCGTCGGAAGTACGTGCCAGTCGTGATGAATCGCACCTCTGTGCGGCTGCAACTCGACACCGGGTCCGACATCACCATCATCTCAACGGGAACGTGGCGCAGCATTGGAAGTCCACCGATGTCAACAACTTCCGTCGTGGCAAAAACTGCTACGGGCAAGCCCTTGGGGATCGACGGTGAGTTCTGGTGCGAAATGGTGGTCGGGGGACGAAAGTCTTCTGGTCTGGTTCGAGTGACAAGTCAACCTCTGAATTTGCTGGGCTCTGACATAATTGACAGCTTTGGGCTGTGGTCAGTGCCGCTTGACACCATCTGTCATCTGGTTGAAACGTCAACAACAACAACAACAAATGTTGATGCACTCAAGGCGGAGTTTCCACATTTGTTTTCTGGAGAGTTGGGCTTGTGCGTGAAGACGAAGGTGAAACTTGAGTTGAAGCCGGAAAAATCACCCGTTTTTCGGCCCAAGAGACCGGTTGCTTACGCGATGTACCAAGCTGTGGATGATGAGTTGGACCGACTCGAACGCTGCAACATAATTTCTCCTGTGGATTTTTCGGAGTGGGCAGCTCCGATCGTGGTGGTACGAAAGGCAAGCGGGGCAGTACGAATCTGTGGAGACTATTCCACGGGGTTGAACGACGCGTTGCAGCCCAACCAGTACCCGTTGCCTCTTCCCCAGGACATTTTTGCTAGTCTGGCCAGTTGTACCGTCTTCAGTCAGATTGACTTGACCGATGCGTACCTGCAGGTGGAGATGGACGAAAGCTCGCGTGCCATGCTCACCGTCAACACGCACCGGGGACTATACCAGTACAACCGCCTGGCACCTGGAGTAAAGCCAGCACCGGGAGCTTTCCAGCAAGTCATCGACGGGATGCTGTCCGGGCTCGTGAGGACTTGTGGTTATCTCGACGACGTGGTTGTCGGGGGTTTGGACGAAGAGGACCATAAGAAAAACCTACGGGCGGTGCTGCAGCGCATAGAGGAGTTTGGTTTCACGATTCGTGCGGAAAAATGTTCGTTCGGTCAGCCGCAAATTCGCTACCTGGGCCATCTTCTTGATCGCCAGGGATTGCGGCCGGATCCAGCCAAGATCGAAGCAATCGCCAATCTCGCCGTTCCGACCGATGTCAGTGGAGTTCGGTCATTTCTGGGAGCCATTAACTACTATGGCAAGTTTGTGGCGAACATGCGCAATTTGCGGTATCCCCTCGACGAGCTGCTGAAGGATGGGAACAAGTTTCGGTGGACGCCGGAATGCCAGCAAGCGTTCGACCGATTCAAGCAGATTCTCAGCTCCGACTTGATGCTGGCCCACTACGATCCGACGCAGGAGATTATTGTCTCGGCCGACGCGTCATCCGTTGGGCTAGGCGCAACCATCAGCCACAAGTACACCGACGGGTCGGTGAAAGTCGTTCAGCATGCAGCTCGGGCGCTGTCGAAGGCGGAACAGGGGTACAGCCAGCCGGACAGAGAGGGTCTAGCCATCATTTTTGCCGTTACCAAGTTCCACAAGATGATCTTCGGTCGCTCGTTCCGGCTCCAGACCGATCACGCGCCGCTGTTGCGGATCTTCGGGTCGCGTAAGGGCATTCCCGTGTATACGGCGAACCGGCTGCAGCGTTACGCGTTGACCCTTTTGCTGTACGATTTCACCATCGAGCACGTCCCGACTGAGAAGTTCGGTCACGCCGACGTGCTGTCACGGCTTATCAGCAACCACGCCAAACCCGACGAGGACTACGTTATTGCTAGCATCACCCTGGACAACGATTTGAGGTCAGTAGTAGTTGACGTAGCAAGTGCCCTTCCTCTCAGTTTTAGGGTTGTGGAGCGTGACACGCAAGTCGACCCGTTGCTGAAGAAGATCTACCGTTACCTGCGCAATGGCTGGCCACAGAAGCACACGATCGTCGACTCGGAAATTTTGCGCTTCTTCGCTCGGCAGGACTCGCTGAGCACTGTGGACGGGTGCGTTTTGTTTGGAGAAAGGCTGGTCATCCCTGAACGGCACCGGCAGCGGTGTCTGCGCCAGCTGCACCAAGGACACCCGGGGATCTCACGCATGAAGGCCATCGCCCGAAGCTATGTCTACTGGCCTTCGATTGACGACGATGTGGAGGCACTTGTGAAGGCGTGCAAGCATTGCGCATCAGCGGCACGATCCCCTCCGCACTCAGCACCAGTTCCGTGGCCTAGACCGACGGGACCATGGAAACGTGTGCACGTGGACTTCGCTGGTCCGATGGAAGGTGCGTACTTTTTGCTGATTGTAGATGCCTACACCAAATGGCCGGAGGTGATTAAGACGAATCGCATCACTTCGGTAGCAACAATCGGCATGCTTCGCAGCGTTTTTGCTCGTCTGGGTATGCCAGAACTGCTGGTCAGCGATAACGGGACACAGTTTACGAGCGCTGAGTTCCTGGAGTTCTGTACAACTAACGGCATCCAGCACCTTACGACGGCCCCGTTTCATCCGCAGTCCAATGGCCAAGCGGAGCGGTTTGTGGATACGTTTAAACGAGCAGTGAAGAAGATTCAGGCGGGGAGGAGCTCAATCGACGAAGCGCTAGACGTCTTCCTGATGACGTATCGAACTACACCGAATCGTCAGGTCGAAGGCGGCGTGTCACCATCTGAAGCCATGTTTGGACGCCGCATCCGGACGAATCTGGAACTGCTCTTGCCACCACCACCAAAACCACCAAGCGAGTCAACGGAGTTGAAAGGTGGTTCCCGGAAGCGACGGTTTGAACCGCACGACCTGGTTTACGCGAAGCTGTACAGCGGAAACAAGTGGCACTGGGCGCCTGGCGTTGTTTGCGACCGGGTTGGCCAGGTGATGTATACCGTTTGGGTCGAGGACCGCCGTATGCTCCGATCGCACGCAAATCAGCTTCTCAGTCGTGCAGATTGGGATCCGAGGACAGATGGAGCAGAGAAGCCGAAGTTGCCCCTCGACATCCTGCTGGATTCCTGGAATCTGTCGAAACCAACACCGGCTGCGGACCCAACAACACCGACGGTCTTGGACGCGTCACTACAGTCAGCAAGTCCGGATCAACGCTCGTCACCTGGTGTCCCAGAATGCTCGCCATCCATACCAAGATCACCCGAGCAGGTTGCACCACCTGAAAGCGAGCCTGCGTCGCTGGTACCGGGGCTTCGTCGTTCTACACGAGTTCGAAAGAAGCCTCAGCGGTTCAACTCGTACCAGCTCAATTGAGAAGGGGGGATGTTGGGACAACCTAATCAGCGATGGTCCCCACCAGTCCGCACGCCACTGGACTCGAACTTGGCGTCTGGAACGCCCAGGTCACGACGTCACCACAGCGCATACGTAGAGGAGGTTCCGGTTGTCAAATGGATTCAATAAAGCCATTCCGTGTTTAATTACTTACAAGATAACACGTTGTTTTATTTGTTGGACATTAAGTCTTATTTTGTCCTTGCTTTTAATTTGTTAAATGTTAATTGTCTCTCACGTACGACATCGGCCACCGGGCGTACGTGGTGATACAAAAGTATTCTTGGATGAACTCACCGTATTGTTTCCGCAGGTCCGGGTCTCGGTTGAGTCGCTTCTCCAGCGACAAGAAACGCCGCAGGGCGAGGCTGCGGTTGTCGTCGAGTCTGGCGACGACGGGGCGGAACGGCAAGCGAACCTCGTACCGACCGGTAGGGTCCCGCTTGTGGGTTGAACGGAAAAAGGTCTCGCAATCTTCCTGTTCGGTGGTGACAGGCGTAACAGATTCGATCTCTTCGACCTGCCAGAAGCGTTGAATCGCCTCGCTGATGTCCTCCAGCGTTGCGGTGTGGCTATACTGTGGACCAGGGACGGTGTCCCCGACCTCTCCTGCGACGACCCAGCCCAGGTAGGTCTCGCGTAGATCCGGCAGGTTGTTCCCCAGCTCAATGTGTCCACTTTTCAGGAGCCGGAAGAACATGGCCACTCCGAGCAGCAAGTCGATGCGGTCCGGAGTCTGGAAGTCGGGATCGGCCAGCTGGATACACTCCGGAATCGGCCAGTCAGCGATGTTTACCGGCGACGACGGAATCAGTCCAGTCACCTTGGGCACGATCAAGCACTCAACGTTCACCGCGAAGCTGTTGTACCGGGACTGGAGCTCGACTGTGACCGCTTCCCTGGCGTACGTCTTCACGGCGCCGATGCCGCAAATTGGGACGGTTGTAGCCACTCTCTGTATGTTGATGCGTTTTGCCATGGACTCCGAAATAAAGTTGACCTGCGAACCGTTGTCCAGCAGGACTCGGCACGGCACAGGTCGGTTCTGGGTGTCGCTCAGGTGGACCACCGCCGTCAGGAGCATGACGGTTTTCGTCGTCTGGGTGTGGTTGCACGTCGCCTCGGTCGTCGGCGGCGCCTGTTGGCCAGCGGGTTGGACCACTGGCGTCGGGTTCTTTGGTGGGGCAGCACTCTGCTGCGGTGTGGACTTCGGCACGGGTTCAGCCTTCGCTTCTTCGTGCAGCAGGGAGTGGTGGCGTTGTTGGCACTTGCCACACGAGTTCTTCGACGAGCACCTCTTCCAGCTGTGGCCACTGCGCAAACAGTTGAAGCACAGGTTCTTGCTCCGGACCTTCTCTCTGCGCTGGGCCACCGTTAGGCCAGTAAGGTTGGCGCATCGGAAGGTGAGGTGGCCTTCTCCGCAGACTCCACACTGGAACTCCGGTTGTGCCGGAGTGGTCGCCGCGTTGGCCCTCTGGAACGGCTGCTTGCCAGTCGATGGTTTGGAACTTGTTCGTGGCTGCTGCTTCTTGATGGAGTCGGAACTGGTCTCGCACCGTTCAAGAACCGAGATACGATCTTTGAGCGTTTTGATCATGTCCTCGTACTTGGGCAGTTCACCTCTCGCGACTGTAGACTCCCAGATCTTCTTGGTGGTGTCGTCTAGGGCGTGGCCCAGGAGATAGACGACAATCTGCTCCGACACGCCGGTGAACGCTTGGCCGAGGTACTTCAGGTTCTCGACGTTCCCAACGACGGAATCCACCAAAGCCCGAAGTTCCAGGTGGCCCTCGCAGGCCAGCTTCTGCACACTCAGTAGACCTCCGATGTGAAGGTCTACCATCCGGCGCTTGTCCTCGTAGTGATCCGTCAGCTGCTTCCAGGCATGGGCGTAGTTCCCATCCTGGATGGTCTTGGCGTCGATAAACCCGGCCGCGTCGCCGACCAAAGCCTTCTCGAGGTGGTACAGCTTCATGCGCGCCGACTCGTTCGTCTTGTCCACGACGTCGACGAACATCACCTTGAACTTCTCCCAGTTCTCGTACTTCCCATCGAAGGATGGGAAAACACGTGGAAGAGGTTGCTGGATCACGATGGGCCGGTCGTGTCGTTCAACGAGGGCGGACGATGCAGCTGGAGCGGCACCGGCGTTCCAACCTCCGAGCGTCATGGCCAGTTGGTCGAACAAGGCCTCGAACTCCACGACCACCTTCTTGTGGTCGTTCCGCTTCTTCGGATCAGCCCTGTAGATGCGTTCCTTGATGGCGGCGAACTCGGCGAAGCACGTGTCCAACCTCCATCGGTGAACCTTCGCAGCGGCCTCAGTGCGTTCCTCGACGAGAGTTGCGTCGATCGTTGCCTTCAGCCGATCAATCACCTCCGTCTGCTCTTCCCGGAGGAAAACCAGGTTCTCCAGGTCTTCTTCCTCCTGGCCTTCCTTTTTGAGCGGCGTGCGTGGCATTTTGGGGCCCATTTTTTGTCACTTTTGCGCACTTTTGAGGTTAGGAACAGCACGTGGTACTTTCACTTTGTTCTTTCGTGTTTGTTTCACTTTTTTCCACGCTGGGTGGCACTTTTTGTTTTTCCGCAGTCGGTCTGAGGCCGGTTTGCCTCCCCCGATGGTTCCACGGAACGGTTCGTGAGCCAAGGCCGGTTTGCCTTGCACTAACACTCGCGGCGGAAGCCGGTTTGCACCCCGCAAATGTTCTTTTGTTTTCACGCGGAAGCCGGTTTGCTTCCCGTGACACTCGGTAACTGTTCGCGCTGAGGCCGGTTTGCCTCCTCACTTCACCAGTCTTCTTTCCAGCGTCCACGCCGGGGTCCAATCCGGGTTGAAGGACCAATGTTCGGGCCACAGACTGGCCCCACGAAAAACGGTGGAATTGGATTTCCGAAAAGATGGTGGACTTGGACTGGCAGTGGGCGTTGGAAAGAAATTTACACACGCGGTTCTAATACTAATCACTAACTTTATTCTAGTTTAACAAAGCGATTTAGAACTGCTTCCAACGACTGGTGGCGCGAGACTGATCCCGAGCCAAGTTGCTGCTTCTCCAACTCTCGGTTTCGCGCGTTTTCTCTCCTTCCTCTTCCGTCGCCGATCGCAGCAACGGTTGCGTTTTTCCTTACAGGGTGGTTCGTCGATCTAAGCAAACTGGCTGCGGTGACAGCAAGTGTTGCCAATTTACTGCCAGACGTTGAAGACTCAACACAATTATAAACGAAAATTCTAATTCAATACTGAGCCAGTTCAGTTACACGACCAACAGATTAATTGCCAAAGCGAAGAATTACTTCAATGCGTTTGGAAGTATTCGCGCGAACCAAACCTAATGCATTCATATGTTGGCATATGTGAAGTTATATTCATAGCGATTAAGTTAACAGCATTATTTCGAACAAAGCACCCACGCTGATTTTCATTCCATTGAAATGAGCCTAGATTTGAAATTATGCACTGATCGAGTTCCATTTTCTCTTTTTCAAATGAAAATGCTAATTTGTTTGAACCTAAAATAGAAACATTCACCGGAAGCCAAAATTTTCCTTATTTTGGTTGAATAAAACACCCCACTTAATCATAAAAATGTCTACTCACATGATATTCACCAAGATTCCCAGTCCAGAGGTAATCAGCATCACCTTCCCGTCCAGCTCAAAGTTCCGCTCGATGGTCCGAATCACGGCCAGATAGAACAGGATGGCCGTCACCACCCAGATCATTAGAACCGACGTCAGTGCACCAATCACCTCGGCCCGATACCAGCCGAAGGACAATCTGCAACGAAAGAGAACAAAAAAAAATGACAAAAGTTAGACAACTTCAGTTCGTTATCAAAAGTATTCTCGAAATCACACAATTCTGAATGCCATTATTTGGGTAGGTGGGGGGAAAAGGGGGAAATTTGAGAAAGAAATTGTGCATCAAAAGTTCACACAACTTGAGCAATGGCGAAAGAACAACGAAACGCTTTCTGCCAAAGCTCTGCTGCTCCAGAAGTATAACAAAGGGAAGAGAGAGGGAGAGACGTAAAAAAAGCTAAGCCCCCCTAGGATACAAATGCAATCCTATTTCCTTTATACGCCAAATTGGCTTTCGACGCAAAGTTCAAGGATTAAGAACTCTCGCTCAAACACACACACACTCAAACCATGCGAGAATAGGAACTGTAGCCATCGTCGTACTGATGCAACTATGCAAGAGGATTGTACCTTTTTTGGACCTATTTTCGGGTTCGGTTCGGAAATATACCAAAACTTAAGGCAAAAACAATTGCATCCACCCTTGAACATTGTTCGAAAGTTGAAGCCCTTGGGGTCCACCGCGCAAAACCTGAGGCGGAAGATAAAGGATCTGGATTTTTTATTTTATTTTTTTTTCCGTACAATTGCCATCGCAAAAATGGCGAAAGAAAGAGTTGCATTCTCCAGCACTGAAGAGAGCAGAAGTTGGTTCGGGGAAGAAAAAAATAGAAAGTATACTGTGTGAATGAATAACAATGCGATTTGGTGGGACATTTCTTCTGTCATTGCGAAAAATTTCTCAAATATTATCGCGTTATTGTCGTGATGAGGCAATCAGTGACTTCAATTCTGTGTTTGTTCATATGTTATGAAAATAATGATAAGTTGACCGTAAACTGAAAGTTATTGATTGCCAGAATGACTTTGAAAGTTTGATTTTAATGTATAATAAATCATAATAAATTTTAGCAGAGATGTTTACAAAACACAACGAGGAGAAGCTTTGAACTTATTTTAGAATGTAATGAATATGTAGAATAATAATGAATAATATTCAAGATTTCAAAATACTGCAAAATGTCAGTTTCAATGACAAAATTGACTTGAAGTAAAAATTTGAGCGCATTTCCTAATTCTCTGGATAGAATAGTTAAATATTAACTGAGATGTGATAAAAATTATAAATATTCATAGATATAGAATTTTTATACCATAATCCAAACAATTAAAAATTACTAGGTATTTTCAGTTAAACAATGTTATCAAAAAAGACTTCTAATCTTGGTTCAAATACAAACACATTCCTTATATCTTTAAATATATTTTTTAATAGAATTCTATTAAACTGAGAACTATTTGAAATACATTTATTGATTTTTTGTAAAATTTCGATGTAGAAAAACATACCCTTTCTCGACCCATTTCTGTTATCAGCTTAACTTTCATAATCTATTTCAAAGTAATAAATTGCTCAAATAAGAGTGAACAGTCAACTCTATTGTTGATGTATCTGAGAATTTGGTTTGAATAGCGGCAAACTGCAAAAGTGACCAGAATAGGTCGATGAGCTAAGTGTGACAGAAATAAGAATATTGCCCCTACCAACTGCAAAAAAAAATTAGGGAGGAAAAAGATTTTTCGGTAAAACATAGATATTTTGACAAATTATGATTTGAAAACAACTGGATTAGTATGTAACGCATTTTCAAACAATTTGTCGAATAATTTCAATATTTATGTTTTTTGGTTGGGATTTCTCACAAGTAATATGTTGTAGTGGGTCGACACATGCAACGTATCATTTAACGCTGACTCAAATTACAACACTTGAGTCAGTAACAAATTATTTATGTTCTACTTCTTGGGCGACCTTCTTGTGGCCCACATTCTGTGACACTTTGAAGTCAGCAGTTGCTTTCCGTGTTGTGTTTAACACTGACCCTCTTTGATGGGTACCAGATGTTGACAAACATGCACCAAGCACTTTGTTATATTCAAGCGACCACCGAAAGAGTACTCGATGGTAAATAGCCAAAAAGTAGGTGTGGCTTATTAGCCATCTTGTTCTAGGAATTCACCACAGCCAACAAGGCTTAAGTTTAAGTTAGCAATAAGTTTGAAGTTAAAATAAAGATCATTCCTAGTTCCACTGTCAACCGTGTTAGATGTCTCATTTGTATCACCTTACCCTCCTTACATAACATGGCGATCCTGCCAGCTCTAACAAAAGTTTTTCTTTTTCGGGAATTCAACCCTTAAAGTGAAGACTAAAAGTGAATGAAATATTCACAACAGTGATTTATGCCAGTGTAGTGAATTGTAAAGTAGCAAAAGCTTTAAAATGAGTTGGTTTAGCAGTGAAGTGAATACTGTTAAAATTACAGATCATGTAAGCGCCATCGCGCTTGTGGTACTAGCTGCAGCAGCAATAATTTACATGCTGGGTAAATTTTTTGCCAAACACGTGCAAAGAACGGCAACGGCCGCCGCGAGTCGTGAGACTAGGTTGAATAATAGAAGAAAGTTTGTGAATAAACATTTAAAATCAAATTGAAGAGAAAAAAAATCAGTAAAAAAAAGCATGATGAACATGAAGAGTGAAAGTGAAAAATTGAAAATTAATATCTAAAAAAAAAGGAAGCAGGATGAACACAAAAAGTGAAAGTGAAAAATTGAAAATTTTTGTGATGATATTGATGACAAAAAAAAAATATCACAACAGCAAGAGGAGCGTCGGTTGTGAGTACGGTCCGTACTACCACAATCCGGATGTAGACTCTATCCTGAAAACAAGAGAAATAAAACAAATCAGGGAAGCGCCGGTTGTGGGAACGGTCGGTTCCGTCACAACCCGGGTTGCAGGCCCTTGGCAATTCAACAAGCATCAAACATCAAATGAGCAGGAGAGCAATGGTTGTGAGAACGGGCGGTTCTGACACAAGCCATATGCAGATCCTCAAGGCGAACACCATCAATAACCAACCAACATCTCATCGCAGAAGGGAAGCGTCGGTTGTGGGAACGGTCGGTTCCGTCACAACCCGATAAGCAGGCCCTGGGAAAATGATTGGATCAACTGGAGATGTCCGAATCACCAAAGCGTGAGAATACTTTAAATGGAACTACATTTTGAAAAGTTATCAAAAATATTAAATAATTTATCAAAAGCCCCAACTAGGAGGTATAGAAATAGTACATTAATTGCCAAATTACACGAGGCTAAACAAGTATATAATGCAGCAATAATCGAGATAGAACTCTATAAGGAGTCGGAACAATTACAATTATTGAAGAATTTAAGATATCTCTACGGAGAAGCATATACAAAACTTACGGCACGGCTCGATAATAATATTGAGCCGCTTTCTTTTAAAAATTTAGTGAACGTAATACTAACAATTAATAAGCTATACAGAAAGGTAAAAATGGCGAATACATTAGATTTGTCATTAGCTATTCGCGTCGTGGGTAAATACGACGGCGACGCAGCCGAGTTGGAAAACTGGCTCAACGACGTGACGGTTCTCCGAGCGGGGCAATCAACTGTCGATGAAGCGGTGTTTGTTCAATTTATGAACAACCGTTTAACTGGTGCCGCCCGCGGTGAGTTAACGGGAATAGCTACCATTATAGAAGCACGAAATACCTTAAGATCGCGATTTGGGATTAAATTAACCCCAGTTGCCGTGACAGCCGAGTTACGGGGGTTGAAACAAAAAGGCAAATCTTTAGTCGATTTCGGGAATGAAATCGAGAAAGTGGCAGCTAGGTTAGCCGCAGCGTGGGTATCGAAACAACCACAACTTTTCCCAACTGAGGCAGCCACGCGGCCCATAGTCGAACCAATTGCTGTAGAAGCTTTTATAAATGGTCTTAAGGATCAATCGAAAGTATTGCAAATGCGGTCAAGGAATCCGGAAACCTTAACCAAAGCATTGTCGGATGCTCTGGAGATACATGCGCAGCCCATGCCCGAGGAAGTCATGTGGACCTATGCCAGTTATAGTAACCCAGGTAATAATAAAAACAGAGGAAATCGTGGTTATCAAAATAACCAAAATAGAAACTATGAACAACAAAATGGTAATCAGCAAGGTTACAATAACCAGCAGCAGCAAGGCTACAACTCGAATCGAGGCCACCGTGGAAATCGAGGTTATCAACATAACCGAGGAGGTGGTAATCGAGGAGTTGCTAACGTGGTTCAGGAAGATCCGCGACCCCAACAGCAGCAACAACTACAACCTCAGCAACCACGTGAAGAGGTTAATGTAGGCGAGTTTTTTCGTGCATAGTTCAAATGCCGAAAGAGCCCTACGCCTAAAATTTAAAATTAATAACTCGGAAATTTCGTTAATAGTAGACAGTGGAGCATCTTGTTGTTTACTAGACATAAATTATTTACCCCAAAAATTTCGTGAAAAAATCAATGCTACGCAGTCCATAGAGGTTCGTGGTTTAAACGGAGTTACGCACACTCTTGGCACTGTATCATTGTTTATAGAATATAATGGTTATGAATACCCCATAACATTTCATATTGTTGAAAACCTATCACCTTCTATAGTAGGATTGGTTGGAATGAATTTTTTAAGAAAGTTCGGAGCAGTAATAGATTTTGAAAATTCTACTATGATTTTACGGGAACCATTGTTCCATGAAAACTTCGTTATACCCGCAAGAACGGAAGTAGTAACATTTATTGAAACAAGTTTTAAGGAGGATTTAGTTATTTTAAATCAAGAAATAGAACCTTTAGTTTTTATAGCTAATGCGTTAGTTTCTCCAGTCAACGGAAAGATTCCGGTTAGACTGATGAATTTGAAAAATAAAGCTGTAAAGGTAAATGACTTGAAACTTTTGGCCAAACCTTTTAAAAATTATGATTTGATAAAAATAGGTAGTGCTTATCCTCATAATGTGGACAGAGCAAACAAACTTTTATCAGAATTAAATTTTGATGGAATTAATGAAAAAGATAAAGTTGAAATTACTAAACTTTGTTTGAAATTTAGTGATATATTTTGTTTAACAGATGACAAAATAACTGTTACAAAAATTTATCAGCCATCTTTGAAAGTTAAACCGGATACACAACCAGTGTATACCCGTCCATATAAGTTACCACAATCTCAGCGTGATGAGGTACAGAGACAAGTTGATAAAATGCTAAACGACAATATAATCGAAGAGACTGTATCAGAATGGAATAGTCCTTTGTTATTAGTTCCTAAGAAATCAACTGACGATAGTAAAAAATGGCGGTTAGTCATAGATTATCGTAAGTTAAACAACGTTTTACAGGATGATAAATTTCCACTTCGAAATATTGAGGAAGTTATAGAATCTTTAGCAGGAGCAAAATATTTTTCGCATTTGGATCTAACTCAAGGTTATTATCAATGTGAGATAAGACCGGAGGACAGATCCTGTACTTCATTTTGTACTAATAGGGGACAGTACCAAATGACTCGTCTACCTATGGGTTTAAAAAATAGTCCTTCAATTTTCTCAAGATTGATGACCGTTGCAATGGCTGGTCTCAATATGGAAAGGTGTTTAGTTTATCTTGATGATATAATCGTCTTTGGCAAAACACTTGAAGATCACAATCGAAATCATTTTGATGTTTTCGAACGATTACGACAAACTAATTTGAAATTAAACCCGTTGAAATGTAACTTTTTGAAGAAGGAGTTGATCTATTTGGGTCATACTGTTTCTGAAGAAGGTATCAAACCAGATCCTTCGAAAATTGAAATAATTAAAAAATGGAGCAGCCCTAAAACGGCTGATGAAGTAAAGAGATTTGTAGCTTTTTCTAATTACTATAGAAAGCACATCAAAAATTTTGCCAAACTTTGCAGTCCTTTAAATAGACTAACAAGAAAAGGTGTAGATTTTGAGTGGTCGGAAGAATGTGAAAACAGTTTCCAGCATTTGAAAAATTGTTTTATTACTCCACCAATATTAGATTATCCAGATTTTTCGGATAAAAACACATTTACTTTACACACAGATGCATCAGGAAAAGCTATTGGTGCTGTTTTAAGCAACCAAAATGGTAGACCTATTGCATTTGCGAGTAAAGCATTGAATAAAGCTGAGATAAACTACAGCACAATTGAAAAAGAACTACTTGGAGTGGTTTGGGCAATCAGACATTTCAGACCATATTTGTATGGGAGAAGATTTGATGTTTATTCAGACCACCGTCCTTTAGTTTATTTATTCACATTAACTGACCCTTCGAGTAGATTAACCAAATTTCGGTTAGCACTCGAAGAATATAAATTTGATGTCTTATACAAAAAGGGATCAGAAAACGTGATAGCGGACGCGTTGTCACGTATTTCTATTGAAGATCTCCAGGCACTTACGCCTCAAATAAATTTTGTGTGTACAAGAGCACAAAATAAAAATAAAATTAAATCAGCTGAGAAAAATGAAGATAAAAGTAAGGTTGCAACAGATTACATACAAATCCAAATTGGAAGTAATGAAAATGAATTTAAGATTGAGGATGGAACTCTGATTATTAACCCTAAAACGTCAATATCTCACCTACGGGGAGTATTGAAACGACTAGTGGTGTTTACAGAAAAGAATCCGATAAAAGGCCTAGTCGTGCAAAATACGCAGACATATAAAAAAATAAAAGAGCAAATAGAAGCTCTAAAAATAAATGGTATACCACCTATCATTGTAATAGGAAATGAAATAAAACATGTTGAAAATAAAGATGAGCAACAACTTATCATTAATAATTACCACATATTGCCAACTGCAGGGCATGCTGGTATAAAACGAACACAAAATACCATCAAACAAAGATATTACTGGAAATCCATGGACCAGGATATCTCAAATTTTATTAAAAAGTGTGTGAAATGCCAACAAAATAAGTCTTTCCGCACAAAAGTACCTATGACAATGACAAGCACAGCAAAAACTGCTTTTGAAAAAATATTTTTGGACATTGTTGGTCCATTATTACCAGACGCCTACGGGAATCAGTACATACTGACTACTCAGTGCGATCTGTCAAAATTCATAACTGCAACGCCAATTATTGACAAGTCAACAAATGCAGTGGCCAAAGCATTTGTTGAAGCAATAATTTTAAATTATGGCGTTCCCGACCAAATATTGACGGACAGAGGTACAGAATTCATGTCCTCTGTTTTCACAAAAATTTGTGATATGCTGAAAATTGAGAAACTCAATTCAACAGCATATCACCATGAAACAATTGGAGCGTTAGAAAATTCGCATAAAGTGCTTGGGAATTTTCTACGAATCCAAACAAATAATTCTTATGGATATTGGTCTGCTTGGGTGCCGTATTATAAATTCGCTTATAATACAACTGTGCACAGCGCAACTAGTAAAACTCCATACGAGTTAGTATACGGAAAATTGTGCAATCTTCCAACTGAGTTACAAGGAGAAACAGAAATAAGTCCTGTGTATAACATAGATGACTATTCTGCTATTCTAAAATTTAAAATTCAAACATCGCAAAAACAAGCACGCGATTGTTTACTAAAAGCCAAACAAAACCGAACAAAAAAAGACACAAACAAAACTGATCGTTATGTTATTAACGATCTAGTTCTTGTAAGAAATGAAACAGGTTCAAAATTAGAACAAAAATTTGACGGACCATACAAAGTCTTGGAAGATTTAGGTGTAAACCTAAAGATTCAAATTAATAATAAAATAGATATTATTCACAAAAATAGAGTTAGAAAATTCATTTAAAAAAAAAGAGGGAAAGAAGACAACGAAAAAATAATAATAATAATAATAATAAAAAAAATAGAAAAATACAAAATTTAATATTTCTATTGTAACAAAACATAAACACACACACACATGAATAATATTGTAACAAGACATATATATTTACACACACACACATATAAATAATATTGTAACAAGACACATATATTGCAACTCTATTATAGTTACACACTAAATCATAAAACATTAAAAATAATCACTATAGGATAATTTTTAATTTTTCCAAGAAGAGGCGTGTAGTGGGTCGACACATGCAACGTATCATTTAACGCTGACTCAAATTACAACACTTGAGTCAGTAACAAATTATTTATGTTCTACTTCTTGGGCGACCTTCTTGTGGCCCACATTCTGTGACACTTTGAAGTCAGCAGTTGCTTTCCGTGTTGTGTTTAACACTGACCCTCTTTGATGGGTACCAGATGTTGACAAACATGCACCAAGCACTTTGTTATATTCAAGCGACCACCGAAAGAGTACTCGATGGTAAATAGCCAAAAAGTAGGTGTGGCTTATTAGCCATCTTGTTCTAGGAATTCACCACAGCCAACAAGGCTTAAGTTTAAGTTAGCAATAAGTTTGAAGTTAAAATAAAGATCATTCCTAGTTCCACTGTCAACCGTGTTAGATGTCTCATTTGTATCACCTTACCCTCCTTACATAACAATGTAGTAACGCTCTGAAAAAATCTTTTTTTTTTCAATTCTTTTCATTTTTGGATATGTTTTAGATGACAAAAATGGCATATTTTGAGCTATGAACACAAGTTAGTTTTGACAGTGTTGCCAATTTATTAAAAAACATAGTTTTTGATAAACATATAAAAAACCTGTTGGATCCACGAAGTGTCAGTTGGACTGGCAACACTTCACAACCACGACTACTAAGATTTTTCACCGCAAGATTAGCAACCCTGATCGCCTACCGCAACAGCTTCCTGCGATCAAGCACAACCCTGCGCAACGCTACAGCCGCACAACGGCGCGACGAACAACGACGACGACGAAGAGGACGAGTGAAAAAACCGCCATTTTGCGGGTACAGTCTCTTTTCACCCTCGGACAAGTGAACACGCAGTTTTCCAAATAGTTTTAATAAAGCTAGTTTTTAGTGTTAAAACCGAGTGAGTTGCTTCTTTACCACACCCACGGCCAGTTCGAACATTTCCATACAGTCCACCCGTGAATATTCCGCCGTTTTCCGTGGGGCCAACGTGCCGGCCCGATCAAAACCGAAAGAGTTATAAAGATCTTTTCAAAATAATATAATTGTAATTATGCCAAAGTTTTTTTTTAATCACGATTTTTTCAAAAAAAATCAATATTGCAAAATTAATTTTGACCAACTACTGCTATAGCTCGAAAGCTGGCATTTTTCGTTATCTAAAAAATATCCATAAATTATTTTTTTCAAAATTGGTTTCATACCCAAGCAGCATTGCGCAACATGTTGAAAACGTCTAAGTCCAGTTAAGTTACAACAAGGGAGCAACAATGTTGCAATTCGCAAAAATGTTATATCGAAACATAGTTCTTTATGAAATAGTTACCATTGTATGCTGTGGCAACAATTTGATTTTGTGTATTGATGCAACGTTTCGGTGACATTATTGTACCAATGTTGAAACAATAAAAAAAACTTACTTCATGTTGAGAGGCAAATGTTGCGAATTAGTTGCAGCAATGTTGCCTTGATAAAGCTAATTGTAAACATCGTTTGCCATGAGGCCATGACATATAAACATCTTAAGTGGAAAATTGTAGACATTTCGTCTTTTGTTGCAAACATCAAAACAAATAAATGAAGTTCGCAATTGAATAAGCTACCAAATTTTCTGTCCAAACGGACTTACAGTCAGAAGTATTCACTATTCTGCTGATTATGACGAGGAGGATTTTCCGGATCAATCAAATCTAGTCTGTGTAATTTTCAGATGGACCTCCGAAACACACACACGGCAAGCGTACTTGGGTGTTACGAGCCGCCTAGCCCATTAGCTGCCCGCCGGTGGGCAGCTTTGCCCATCGGATTTCCCGGCAAGACTCTTTCACTGTTCCGGCCGGAGCCCCAGTACGTGACTCACCATCCAAGTCATCATCCTCCGTGGGTTACGGGACAGCCGAAACCAGCCTAGGGCTGACGGTACCCACTCCGCGGCGCTTCGCTTCGCACCCCATGCTTTTTCGCAAGGGGTTGTAGAACCACCCACCAAGAAACATCCGCCATCCAGAAGTTTTTTTCTAAGTTTATTTCTATTCTTAAAACACACCTTCATCAGTTTCGATCTCACCGCTGAACTAAAATGAGAACATCCATTTCGTTTGACAGTTCTTTAGACAAATTGATGTTTACAAAATGTATGTTTCCATTATGTTACCACAACGTTACAAAAATTGGAGTGTTGGATATTTTACTTTAACATTTTTGCTACATATCTGAAACGTTGTTGCAACAGAAGTGAAGGATGGCAATTTGCTCAGAGAGAAAAAAGCAGGGACGTACTAAGGGTGAATGATTTAGAAATCTTATCACATTTATTCAATTTAATAGTTTTTGTCCTTCATTCTGAATAAGGTTTAACGGTGAAAACTGAAGGGAATACGAAAAAAAACTAAGTCTCACAGAGTATTTTTACTAAAGGCTAGAATGAAGCAGTGGGAGAGTGGGTAATATGCACCACTAAGGTAAAACTTTGATTGATTGATGTTTGCAAACTGTTGAAAAAATCACGGCAGTATTATTTATTTTAGATTTTCGGGTTTTTTCGATGCATAAAAATAAAAAATATAATAATTGAAATTACTTGCCAGAATTTCAACATTTCAATAAATAAAACCCATTGGAAGAAGCATTATACATCATTACAGTTGATATGCAATATTCTTGTTTTTTTTTAATGTAAGATCTGACGAAATTTCTTTTTGCGAAAACGAAACTTTTTGCGGTTTTGTGCATCGCAAGTTCCCCACAGAGCAACTCTCTACGAAATCGGCCGATTTCGACCATTTTTATTTTTTGTATTTTTTGATTTGACTCAAACTTTGTGGGGGCCTTCCCTATGACCAAATAAGCTATTTTGCGTCCTTGATTCACCCATACAAGTCTCCATACAATTTTGGCAGCTGTCCATACAAAAATGGTATGTAAATATTCAAACAGCTGTAACTTTTGAGTGAATTTTCTGAGCCGAAGACACCAAGGCAAAGTTGTAGGTATTGTTGAGGACTTTTGAGAAAAAAATAGGTACACGGAAAAAAATTTGAGGATTTTTTTATCAACTTTTTTTTCACTAAAACTCAATTTCCCAAAATACGTATTTTTTGATTTTCGAGATTTTTTGATATGTTTTAGGGGACAAAAATCCGCAACTTTTGAGCCATAGAGAAACATGGTCTGCGGAGTTATGATTTTTTGAAAAAATAGTGATTTTTGGAAAAAATCGAAGTTTCATGCAAAAACAAGTTTGACATTATTTTTTAATGCAAAATTGAATTTGCAATCGAAAAGTACTGTACAGATTTTTTGATAAAGGGCTCCGTTTTCAAGATATAGCCACCGAAAGTTTGATTTTAGCGAAATATTTGCAGTTTTTCAATTTTTAAAAATAGTGACCATGAGTGACCATTTCTAAAAATATTTTTTTCAAAAGTTCAGAAAATTTGCTATAAAATTGTCTAAGAGACATTGAAGATTGGACCACGGGTTGCTGAGATAGAGCCGCTTTAAGAAAAAGAAACACGAAAATTGAAGTTTTCTTAATATCATCAAAAAAACACACAATTTTCTAATGACGATATCTCAGCAACTAATGGTCCGATTTTCAATGTTAAAACATGAAACATTCGTGAAATTTTTCGATCTTTTCGAAAAAAATATTTTGAAAATTTTTAAATCAAGACTAGCATTTTAAATGGGCGTAATATTCAATGTTTGGCCCTTTTAAAATGTTAGTCTTGATTTAAAAATTTTCAAAATATTTTTTTCGAAAAGATCGAAAAATTTCACGAATGTTTCATGTATTAACATTGAAAATCGGACCATTAATTGCTGAGATATCGTCATTAGAAAATGGTGGGCTGTTTGGGTGAGACTTAGAAAACTTCAATTTTCGTGTTTCTTTTTCTTTAAGCCGCTGTATCTCAGCAACCAGAGATCCAATCTTCAATGTCTCTTAGACAATTTTATAGCAAATTTTCTGAACTTTTCAAAAAAAATATTTTTAGAAATGGTCACTCATGGTCACTATTTTTAAAAATTGAAAAACTGCAAATATTTCGCTAAAATCAAACTTTCGGTGGCTATATCTAGAAAACGGAGCCCTTTATCAAAAAATATGTACAGTACTTTTCGATTGCAAATTCAATTTTGCATTAAAAAATAATGTCAAACTTGTTTTTGCATGAAACTTCCATTTTTTCCAAAAATCACTATTTTTTCAAAAATTCATAACTCGGCGGCAGATTTTTTGACCATGTTTCTCTATGGCTCAAAAGTTGCGGATTTTTGTCCCCTAAAAAATATTAAAAAATCTCGAAAATCAAAAAAAAACGTATTTTGGGAAATTGAGTTTTAGTAAAAAAAAAGTTGATAAAAAAATCTTCAAATTTTTTTTTCCGTGTACCTATTTTTTTCTCAAAAGTCCTCAACAATACCTACAACTTTGCCGAAGACACCAAATTGATCAGAAAATTCACTCAAAAGTTACAGCTGTTTGAATATTTACATACCATTTTTGTATGGACAGCTGCCAAAATTGTATGGAGACTTGTATGGGTGAACCAATGACACAAAATAGCATATTTGGTCATAGGGAAGGCCCCCATAAAGTTTGAGCCAAATAAAAAAATACAAATAAAATCCATTTCCGGTTTTGGTAGAGAATTGCTCCACAATAAAAACGATTTTTGAATTAAACCATACATGATGCATTGCCATACATGATGGATGCATTTTAATTTGATTTCCGTTGATTGCACTTAAATTTCCATTGAAAATTTGAGCTTTCTTGAAAAAAATATTGGTTTTCGGGTCGACTTTGCAGAGGGAGGGTGCCAGTGTACCAGCCTAAATTCAAAACTAAGCAATGACAAATGAAATCGTTTTTGAATTTGCAAATCAGTTTTTTCTGACATATATTTTTTGTCCCTAATATACCCGTTTTTGCATGCGATTTTACTATAAGATTTTTTGTTTTTATCTAGTTTTGAAATATAACAAACTAATCAAAGGAAATATCACTTTTTTAGACATTGAATTAGTATTTTTCCAAAATAAATAAAAAATAAAAGCTGACTAGCTTCAGTAGTTCTTTCTAGAACAAAACTAATTTGTGTTTTGGACTTTTTAATGTAGGTGATTGATTTTCAATAATAATCAAATAAACAGCAATAACACCCAGTTGATTTTTTCACAATTTTCATCATTTTCTCGGTTTTGCGTGCGGCGCGCCGAAAATCACAGTTTTTATATTCAAAAAATCATATCTCGGAATCCTATTAATGAACACCTCCCATTTTTGAGTATGTTAAAATTGTCCAAGGAATCCGATAAAAATACATTCAGACATAGGCTCTTTGGTCCATACACCGTCAAAACGGTTTTTTAGAGCTCCATTCGACCTTTTCAAATGTTGGTCTAGATTTTTCGTAGAAAGACCATCTCTTTTCATTCGGTTGAAATGGCGGGGAGTTTTGATTTTTTGAAAAAAGTATTTTTTGCTAAAAATGACGAAAATTGCCATTTTTGGGACCACGTTAGCACGGTGTAGGTCACTCTAATGTCCAAACAAAAAATACGGGTCTAATTATTTTGGCCAAGGGACCCCCAGAAAAACTTTGAGCCTGATCGGAAAACTTTTTTTCGGTTTAGGCTCTTTTCAAATGGAATTGCTGTAAAAGAATTGCTCACAAGGACAACAAGGTTCAGCATCGAACTGTATACACTTTCGACCAAATGCGCAATTGTCAATCCCATATTGTGTGTTTTGTTTCTATTGTTGTTCTTCTTTAAATCGATTATATTTCACTAAAAGTGCTTGAAATCCCTGTCAACAATATATTCCGCACATTTCTTAGAAATAAATTGACAATATTGGAAGCTATTTTGATGGCCGTCAGTAAACTTCAATTTTTGAGTAGAAATCTTCAATAGAGCTTTATGTCGTTTCGCTCACGCACACTAGCGCACCATTTGATTTTGCTGGCCGGACAAAATTTAACCTCAATCTTTTTCGTGTACGTACACGCAATACATGCGCACGTAAAAACTTCTATTAGAGACAGCCACGACACGTGGGTTGCATAGGGATTGTAAGTATTTATTTGGGAGCTTAAAAAAGTATGCTTCCTAGTTTGCATAAAAACAAATAAATTGCCGCTGATTTTATTGCAGGTTCCTGAATACACCCCTGTGTGACCGAAGCGCCATGATGGTAGATAGGAAAAAAATAGTAATAATCAATTTTCAGCTATTTAAACACATTTTTAATAATGTTTTCTACAGAATTGACAATCTGCGTAACTTACAACCAACCTTTAGCCAACTTTTTAAAATTTTGATACTAAATTGGCTCAATAAAATATACAAAATTTTAAAAATATGGAGGGTGCATGAAAAAATCATGAGTAGAATGCAATTTTACTCGGTAAATTTGAAATGGCAAAAGACATAAACCTCCTATACATTTAAGAAAAGCAATTTTCTTTGTTGTTGACGTAAAATGCGAGAGGATTATTTTTCCAGACTTATCCATTTTTGTTGTGCAGCGAATCCAATGCTGAAACATTTTTATTCAGAAATTCATTAGAAGTTTGTTGCGCTTGAAATCATTTAGGCTGCACGTTTGATTTCAAGCAACCCAAAATTTCTCCATTATGGTGACATTTTTGCAACTTCGTTGTTACATTGTTGCAACACCATCAATTTCTCCTACAAAAATTAGCATCGCATAGGAAACATTGCCGCAACACGTTCACAACTATCTGGCTATTGTTGCCAATCGCGTTATTGCCGTGCGCTTTTTTTGTCGCCAGAAGTGTTGCGAATATGTTGCCTCAGCGATTTTGGATAGCTTTGAATTAGTTGCAAATAAGGCTTGGCAACAATAATTGCTGCTTGGGTAGCAAAATCCATTATTTGAATGAAAAATCGAATTTCAGAAATGGGTAGTATTTGTTTAGAGTGTAACTTTTTTTTCTGAGAAATCCTAAGCAGTACCTACAACTATGCCAAAGACACCAAACCGATCAGATAATAAGTTCTCAAGATTTTGTATGGACAGCTGTCGAAATTGTAGAATAACTTTTATGGATATACAAAAATTAAGTTTCCAGCAAAGCCCATTCTTGGGTGAATTTCTATTCGATCAATTGAAACAAAAATAAAAACAAATGTTTTATGGTTATCTACAACAAATCTACTAAAAAGTAGTGAGGCTTTAATTTTTAAAGGAATTTTTAAGGAACGTGAAGAAATCTCTTTTTATCTTCTATTTTTGGCACGACCATAATTTTTTTTATTGGCCTGAAACTTTTTGGGGTGCTTAGTAGAGTGTAACAAAAATGACTTTTTGGCGGGCATTCAGGGGTTTGTTCCGGTGGGCATACTGAGCCCAAATCCCAAATATGAGCTTGATTGGACGTAACAGGAGCTGGCGCTCCGCCCTTCAATTTTAAATGGGATTTAACCCGTAAAAAAAGATTTTTTCAAAAATGTCAATTTTTGAGGCATTTTGGCCACTGAAGCGTTTACCAAAAACATCACTGGCGTGTAGGCCAGATCCTTGCACATCTTTTGGTATATATATCATTGAAGTTTGGAGCACCCTGGAGCTCGGTACAGACCTTCAAAGTTTGGCATTTTTTCGAAAAACCGGCCCCGGCAAAAAAGATATGCGTCGCGTCTCGCGACGCCCGAGACGCCATTCGATTTTGCTGGGACCGATTTTTCGAAAAAATGCCAAACTTTGAAGGTCTGTACCGAGCTCCAGGGTGCTCCAAACTTCAATGATATATATACCAAAAGATGCGCAAGGATCTGGCCTACACGCCAGTGATGTTTTTGGTAAACGCTTCAGTGGCCAAAATGCCTCGAAAATTGACATTTTTGAAAAAATCTTTTTTTACGGGTTAAATCCCATTTAAAATTGAAGGGCGGAGCGCCAGCTCCTGTTACGTCCAATCAAGCTCATATTTGGGATTTGGGCTCAGTATGCCCACCGGAACAAACCCCTGAATGCCCGCCAAAAAGTCATTTTTGTTACATCCTAGTGCTTAGCTAAAATCAAAGCAATACATATTTATTTTGGCAGCAATATTGGTAAATATTCTAAACTCTGTATCTCGTGAAAGGTTTTTTATGATCAATATGGTGTCTTCAAAGAAATTGTTTGGTGATATGAACAATTTAAAAAAAAATCAACAGTTTGAAAAAATGCCCCCTTTTTATACAAAAAAGTGATATTCTCAAGACCATTTCTTTATATTTTAAAGGACATCAAAGATGGTAACTTTTGAGCCTCAGAGAAAATGGGACAAACAACTAAAATTATAATTTCAAGCCCAATATTAATAATTATGAACGATCATGTATCACAAAAAACTTTATACATTATTATAATTTTGCTTCATTAAAAATTTACAAAATATAAATCAATTTTTGAAAAATTCTTTGCTATTCCTAAAATTCTATGTGTTTTGCTATCTGTAGTCCTAATTTTCCGAATTCGCTAATCTAAATGGAAAAATCGAATAAGACATTTTATGATTAGGGTTTCTGTGAATGACCGCCGGACATATCAAGAACAAATTTATGTCAAAAATAAACGTTGCACAATGTACCAATTTAAATAGTTTACAATAAATTGTACAAGGTTTTTTAATGAAAACTTGAATTTTCATCATTTTCAGTTTTGCCTCCTGAGCTTTAGAATTTTTTTGAAGTTGCCTTTTTGGTCCCCTAAATTAAAAAAAAACATAATTTTGTAAATCGCACTTTTTCTGGAAAAAAAATTATTCAAAAATGTGTGAAGTGTAACTATTAACTCACTTATCACCATGTACATAAAGCACACAAACAAGCTTCGTCAAACGACCTTTAACATCAATTTCCACAATCAACATCCGACACCTCCGAAGCGGTAATCGAACATCTTGGCCTTTATCCGAGACAAGTACCCACTCTTAACCTAGAAAAGTACAGTGCGAATAAAAACTGCACGCCTGGCTGCACTTCCCTGGAGCATGCCGCGTACGAAAACTTCAAACAGGGTCGGAAAAACTTCCCCAACGATCTGCCAAGATCTGCGAACGGACGCAAATAAAGCCCGCAAGCGTCAAACGGAAGAAGAAGACGAAGTAAAAAAAACAAGATGAAAAGGAAACAAAAGTTTTCCATCCTCGACGACGACGACAACGCATTGTCCTCCGTAGTTCGTCAAGTTCTGGTTTGAGATTTTTCTCGTTGTTCAAGAGTTAACCCTTCACTATCAACTTTTTATTCAGTTGTTTTACGGACAAAAATGAGCAGATATTGATATAGGAAAACATAAGAAGTTGATACATGAATACTTTTCAAAATTAAATTAAAAAATAATCCAATATACAAAAAATACAGTACAAAACATAGTAAGTTTGAGAGAAATAAAAAGAGATAAGACAGTAGAGGTTTAAGGGTTAAGTCCCTGCCAGTGCTGCTGCAGTCATCACCGTTCAACAATTTTTGATAACGAAAAACTAGTTAGGAAAGAAAATTGAGACTCTTGTCGCTGACAAAGAGAGGGTGCGGCGCTGGAGCGAGCTAGGAAAAACTTTCGAAACAAGTCAAAAGCCATTCAGGGAAAACAAACTAAAGTGCCCAAAGGGACAGTGTGCACAACAGAAAGAACGTCCAGCCTGTTTCGCAGCCTGACTGAAACACAGGTATTTTGGAGGGGAAATGATACGTAATTACTTTTGTGGACGACGGTTTGGACGACTAGAATGGTCAACGTTAGGGCGGGATTTCCCTTCTGCCCAGAAGGATATTTTTCGTCGTTCTTAGCCTGGGAATTCTTGAGCGATAAATCAAAGTTGTAACCGGGCAAGTTTTCGTCTGATCTTTTTGGGAAAGTTTGAAATGGTCAAAGTTTCTAGAAGGCAAATTTTTGTTCGCAATTCCTCGAGGGCACATTTGTTCATCTTTAATAGTGTTCAATGGTTGTGTCCTCTTATAGATCAGAATAGTTATAGAATAGTCTGTAAATTAGATTAATTATTTCTAAATTATTGAAAATTAAATAAAAACGCACGTACTGTAAAAAATACAATTAAAAGTATTGCTGCCCTACTAAACTGCATTACTCCTAACATTAGCAAAGAAGAGTTTCCTTTCGACCCAGCATCTTTATTGCGTTTAGTGCCCCGGCGTAATGGCGATGGGGCAACTCTTCACCCAATTTCATTACCAGCAGTTTAATAACAATCAACTCATCGCGCACTTGATGGCTTCTGGACGCGCTTCACGAGCAGCGAAAAAACGCTGTCATATTTCGCGAAAAGTCCGTCCGGATGCAAAGACTACCATGGTCACGTGAAAAGGTGTTGGAAAGAATTGCGCGACGAAGGAAAAGTCATTTTTGCAATTTCGTTGTGAAACTATTCGATTTTTCATCACTAAATTAAACAATAGTAAAATATATTTTTAAAATTTATGTCACCCAGATTTTTGAAGAACATATTTTGACAAAGAACTTTGTCCTAAGGGCTCTATTCTGGTGAGGTGTCAATCCAGAAAAACGAAAAATGTCGCGCGTTACGAAAATGTTGCATGCTTGGTACTGCGGAAGGGGTCAGCAACGAATGAAGTGTGGCAACAATGGTGCAACATTCTCGCGTGACAGTTCCAAGAAAGCAGGAGACGAGGCAAAATTTGCACCATGTTGCCACATTTCATGCGGACTATATAAGCTAACAGATAGCCTCTGAACAGTCGGTGGTAATTTTATTGCTCACATACACATACACACATTGAAAGACACAGGTTGTGCACCACCTTGGGAGGAATTCTGTTCTAAAGAACATTGTTAGAATGGTCACTCGGAAACCAGAATGATTCAATGCAATGGGGTTGGGACCAAACTGGTAGGATGTTGGCCACACCCGGAGTGGCCATGGCCCTGAGGGAAGGTTCTACCGGGGGGAGATTTATCGAACCATACGACTTGGGGCAATATGGGTATCAAAATTCATGGTTTTTGATACTGGTGATGAAAATGGCCATTTTGACAGGATTGGCCACACCCGGAGTGGCCATGGCCCTGAGGGAAGGTTCTACCGGGGGGACATTTATTGAACCATACGACTTGGGGCAATATGGGTATCAAAATTCATGGTTTTTGATACTGGTAATGAAAATGGCCATTTTGACAGGATTGGCCACACCCGGAGTGGCCATGGCCCTGAAGGAAGGTTCTACCGGGGGGCATTTATTGAACCATACGACTTGGGGCAATATGGGTATCAAAATTCATGGTTTTTGATACTGGTAATGAAAATGGCCATTTTGACAGGATTGGCCACACCCGGAGTGGCCATGGCCCTGAGGAAAGGTTCTACCGGGGGGATATTTATCGAACCATACGACTTGGGGCAATATGGGTGTCAAAATTCATGGTTTTTGATACTGGTGATGAAAATGGCCATTTTGATAGGATTGGCCACACCCGGAGTGGCCATGGCCCTGAGGGAAGGTTCTACCGGGGGGCATTTATTGAACCATACGACTTGGGGCAATATGGGTATCAAAATTCATGGTTTTTGATACTGGTAATGAAAATGGCCATTTTGACAGGATTGGCCACACCCGGAGTGGCCATGGCCCTGAGGAAAGGTTCTACCGGGGGGACATTTATTGAACCATACGACTTGGGGCAATATGGGTATCAAAATTCATGGTTTTTGATACTGGTAATGAAAATGGCCATTTTGACAGGATTGGCCACACCCGGAGTGGCCATGGCCCTGAGGAAAGGTTCTACCGGGGGGATATTTATCGAACCATACGACTTGGGGCAATATGGGTGTCAAAATTCATGGTTTTTGATACTGGTGATGAAAATGGCCATTTTGATAGGATTGGCCACACCCGGAGTGGCCATGGCCCTGAGGGAAGGTTCTACCGGGGGGCATTTATTGAACCATAGGACTTGGGGCAATATGGGTATCAAAATTCATGGTTTTTGATACTGGTAATGAAAATGGCCATTTTGACAGGATTGGCCACACCCGGAGTGGCCATGGCCCTGAGGAAAGGTTCTACCGGGGGGGCATTTATTGAACCATACGACTTGGGGCAATATGGGTATCAAAATTCATGGTTTTTGATACTGGTAATGAAAATGGCCATTTTGACAGGATTGGCCACACCCGGAGTGGCCATGGCCCTGAGGGAAGGTTCTGCCTGGGGGACATTTATTGAACCATACGACTTGGGGCAATATGGGTATCAAAATTCATGGTTTTTGATACTGGTAATGAAAATGGCCATTTTGACAGGATTGGCCACACCCGGAGTGGCCATGGCCCTGAGGGAAGGTTCTACCGGGGGGACATTTATTGAACCATACGACTTGGGGCAATATGGGTATCAAAATTCATGGTTTTTGATACTGGTGATGAAAATGGCCATTTTGACAGGATTGGCCACACCCGGAGTGGCCATGGCCCTGAGGGAAGGTTCTACCGGGGGGACGTTTATCGAACCATACGACTTGGGGCAATATGGGTATCAAAATTCATGGTTTTTGATACTGGTGATGAAAATGGCCATTTTGACAGGATTGGCCACACCCGGAGTGGCCATGGCCCTGAGGGAAGGTTCTACCGGGGGGACATTTATCGAACCATACGACTTGGGGCAATATGGGTGTCAAAATTCATGGTTTTTGATACTGGTGATGAAAATGGCCATTTTGATAGGATTGGCCACACCCGGAGTGGCCATGGCCCTGAGGGAAGGTTCTACCGGGGGGACATTTATCGAACCATACGACTTGGGACAATATGGGTATCAAAATTCATGGTTTTTGGTACCGTCCCAAGTCGTATGGTTCGATAAATGTCCCCGGTAGAACCTTCCCCAGGGCCATGGCCACTTCGGTTGAGGCCAATCCTGCCAAAATGTCCATTTTCATTACCAGTATCAAAAACCATGAATTTTGATACCCATATTGCCCCAATTTATATGGTTCGATAAATATCCCCCCGGTAAAACCTTCCCTCAGGGCATTTGAATAAATTGATTACTCCTTTATTTGACCTCCTAGCCAAATGGTGTCTTCGGAAGAGTTGTTGTACTTGATAAGGGCTATCTTTTAAAGTTATTGACATACAGGGCGACGACCTTCCAGGGTGTCAACCAAAAACTAACTCTGTTGGATGACGTTGTAGGGCTTTGGTGTATTGCGCAAAGTTGTAGAGGAGAAAATTTCATGAAAGTTTGTCAAAGGCGCCAAATTTGTAGCTCTTAATCTACTACGTCATTTTTGCAAAAATGGTCCAAAAAGCACTTTTTTGTGATAACTTAAAATGTTAGCGTTTTAGCGGCCTACTATGTTCTGAAGAGTTATTTATGACATAAAATTACACATCTTTGCCCAAGACAGCAAAATGTTGTGAGCCTTTATTGAGGAGTTATAACCATTTGTAAGTGATTTTGAGCATATTTTTAAGTTGCAATGTTTTCGAAATGGCGAACTTTGGCGCAAAACCGAACAATGCACATGAAAGTACACACTTTCAACTACATTTTCTGAAAATATCTCCGTGTCTA